>NC_085015.1:405000-420000 GCF_963854185.1 Sardina pilchardus | reverse complement strand
AAATATACTTTTGATATGTTTTCAGTAGATTTACAATGTGTCAGTGCCATGAAAATGCACAATAAATATATCAAGAGTATATTGTAATACTCTTGTATAATGTTCTGCTATACTATATTGTTATTTCATATGTACTGTATATATAACTTCAGCACTACTGTACACACTATACTGGCTGCATGTACCCGTCATGCTCGGCTCTCTAGTGTCCCTACATATAGGGCAATCCTCCCAACATTTAGGATTTGATTGATTGATTGATTGTTGTACTGATCGTGTATGTTTCACTTTTACTAGTGCCATGTGCAATATTAAGTGTGTTATCAGTATACTTTACTAGTGCTATGTATGTGCAATGCTAATGTATTACCAGTATACTGAAGGTTGATTTGCTTTTTACGGGTTTTTCCCGCATGTTGAATGTATTTCTGTGCAAGGCCATTAAAATGAATGAAATTAACAGCAAGTTTTCGAGGAAAGATTCTATTGATGAGCTCAGTCATTTTATACGGCATCAGAATCACTAAACTGATAACATGTTACTTATACAGAAAACGTAAACCCCTAACTCTAACCCTCAAAATAAAATGTCCTCCCCAACCCCCCTATTCAAACCACAACCAATAACATGATAGATAGATAGATAAATAAATAAATAAAATACAATTAAAATATAACAATTTGTTCACTAAAAGGCAAATGAGGTTTTTGCAAAACTTTGTTCAAATTTCCTAATTAACGTTGATCATTTCCTAATTAACGTTGATTATATCTGTTCTTCTGTACTATCGATCACATTTTCCATCCATTGTTGACTACATTTGTATTTTATCTCCTGATGTTTCAGTTTGTAATTAATTTGGATTATTTCTGTACTTTATCTCATAATGCCCCATTAGAGCTCCACCCCTTTAATGCATAATGCCCCATTAGAGCTCCACCCCTTTAACCCTTTAATGCATAATGCCCCATTAGAGCTCCACCCCTTTAATGCATAATGCCCCATTAGAGCTCCACCCCTTTAACCCTTTAATGCATAATGCCCCATTAGAGCTCCACCCCTTTAACCCTTTAATGCATAATGCCCCATTAGAGCTCCACCCCTTTAATGCATAATGCCCCCTTAGAGCTCCACCCCTTTAACCCTTTAATGCATAATGCCCCATTAGAGCTCCACCCCTTTAACCCTTTAATGCATAATGCCCCATTAGAGCTCCACCCCTTTAACCCTTTAATGCATAATGCCCCATTAGAGCTCCACCCCTTTAACCCTTTAATGCATAATGCCCCATTAGAGCTCCACCCCTTTAATGCATAATGCCCCATTAGAGCTCCACCCCTTTAACCCTTTAATGCATAATGCCCCCTTAGAGCTCCACCCCTTTAACCCTTTAATGCATAATCCCCCATTAGAGCTCCACCCCTTTAACCCTTTAATGCATAATGCCCCATTAGAGCTCCACCCCTTTAACCCTTTAATGCATAATGCCCCATTAGAGCTCCACCCCTTTAATGCATAATGCCCCATTAGAGCTCCACCCCTTTAACCCTTTAATGCATAATGCCCCATTAGAGCTCCACCCCTTTAACCCTTTAATGCATAATGCCCCATTAGAGCTCCACCCCTTTAATACATAATGCCCCATTAGAGCTCCACCCCTTTAATGCATAATGCCCCATTAGAGCTCCACCCCTTTAAAGTGCCAAGTGCCCCTTCCCTCCTTGCACCATCGATGTTGTGTGCTAAAAATAAATAAACAAATCTTAACAGGGAACAAATTATTCTCTACAGTGAAAGGGGCAATTGCTCTGTCACTCGGTTATCCCCTTTTTAGAGTTGAAAATGGTTTTACGTAAACTTACCGTGGACACAAAAAGTCACATGACGACTTCAGCTCCATTGCTGTGTCATATGTACCTGTGGTTTAACCTGCTGCTGAGTTTTACCTTGATCTTAATTTCTGTGTCTTCAAGGAAATTCAAATCACCCACTAGAGGGCGCATTTACTGCATGTTAGTTTAATCTTGAAACTGACATGGTTTAAGGAGACTAAACCATAGTTTGCAGTTTGCAGGATAGCTAGGAGACAGTCTATGCTCCATCATACCCCCCCCCCCCCCCCACACACACACACACACAGTTTTTTTTCAACAGTATTAACACTAAATCTTTGCTTGTTGAACAATTTTCTAAACATGTCTGTCTAACACCATGACCCCACACCAAGTCTGCCAAACCGTGCTCTAAGGCTTAGTGTTTGACACAGTTTTCAATTTCCTGCACTAATTCACCAGTAATGCACTAATTCACCAGTAATGCACTAATTCACCAGTAATGCACTAATTCACCAGTATTGCACTAATTCACCAGTATTGCACTCTCTCCTCACACGTGTACACACTCGTTACTTTACTGAGCGCCATCCAATCATTGGCAAGCACATCAGGAAGTATATATACTCAGAAGACAAAGGCAGGTTCTCCGTGCTTCTGCAGTTATGCCGCGATCTGGTGCAACCAGGCCAGGACAGATAGTGTATGAGTGTGTGTGTGTGTGTGTGTGTGCAACCAGGCCAGGACAGATAGTGTGTTAGAGGAAGATGTAGTATTTATTGATCTCCATGACGATCAGGACTCTGATGAAGATGTAGTATTTATCGATCTCCATGACGATCAGGACTCTGATGAAGATGTGTGTGTGTGTGTGTGTATGTGTGTGTGTGTGTGTGTGTGTGTGTGTGTGTGTGTGTGTGTTTGGGGTTAGGTGCCTTGCTCAAGTGTGTATGTGTGTGTGTGTGTGTGTGTGTGTGTGAGGGGTTAGGTGCTTTGCTCAAGGGCACTTCAGCCCTGGATGTGGGCATGGGAGAGCAGTGCTCAACCCCCCCCCCCCCCGCCCACATTTCTCCTGCTGGTTGGGGATAGAATAGCAACCCTACGGCTACAAGCTCCAAGCCCTAAGCAGTAGCCTCTTACTCTCAGAACTCTACACACAAATCCAAAAACACACACACAACAGGCAAAACCTCTCAATTCTCCTGAAATGAGAACACAAGCGCACACACACACACACACACACACACATACACTCACACACACACACACTCACACACACACACTCACACACACACACAGCTGTGTTTTGTTGGGTTTTATTCCTTCTCCTAACCCTATACTGTCACACACACACACACACACACACACACACACACACAGATGTCCTGGTCTGGGGGTTGGTCACACATCACCAGCGACTCCCACGAAACACAAAGGACGATGATCTCTGTGGAATTCTGTTCTACCTCTGCCGTCATAATTGTCATGTGTGTGTGTGTATGTGTATATATGTGTATGTGTGTGTGTCCCAGGAATCTGTGGTTTAGCTGCTAAAATTAAATCCTGTCACACACACACACACACACACACACACACACACACACACACACACACATACACACATTTGTTTTCATTATAAACAAACGCTGAAAAGAAATCAAAACAAAACTGCAGCCAAGGTTTGAGGTGCTCAACCAACCACACACACACACGCACGCACGTACGCACACACACACACACACACACACACACACACACACACACCTTGATTAGTTTACTGGGGTTTGTTCCTGGAGAATGATGAGCTTGCTCGCCAGCCAGTAGTTGTGACATCACATGTATGAATTGGGCCAGCGACGCCCACAAAACACAAAGAACGAGATGATCAGCCTCTGTGGAATTCTGCTCTTCCACTGCCGTCATCATAAGTGGCATGTGTGTGTGTGTCCCACCCAACAAGAGGATTTGGTTTAGAATTAAATCCTGCCATACTCACACATACACATTTATTTTTTATTATAAATCTGAATAAATAAGTAAATAAATAAATAAATAAATAAGTTCATTCGTGGCAGAACACACTTCGGCACCTCCCAGATTTGGACCAGCAAGTCTTGTCTTTAATCATTACGAAGTCTAATATCTAAATACTACATTTGAATAGTTAATAATCACTACCAAAGTATAACATTTAAGCATTTCATTGAAACAGTTTTTAATCACTAATATTAATCACACAGTCTAATATTTAATCTAAATCGCTTGTTAGTTTGTGTAGTTCATAGGCCTCAAACTCACACCCCGCGGACCGATATTTTACGGCCCTCTGCCTGAAATCGTAGCTTGGTGTAGGCTAGTGCGGTTCCCTGCCTGAAATCGTTGCTTGGTGTAGTGCGCCCCTCTGCCTGAAATCGTTGCTTGGTGTAGTGCGGGCCGCACGTTTCTTCTCTCATGCGTTTCATATTTTTAACTCTCAGGCTACCATACTGTAGCTCAGGCTCGTGACAACAACGCCAATTAGCAATTGTGTACCACGTTCCGCCCGCAACTTTCTGTCACAACAATAACGGAAATCGGCCCTTGAGGGTATTTTTTAATTGGTTAATTGGACATGGATTAAAACAGACGGTAGAAATACGGTGACAAATCTCATTTGTAGCTTACTCTCCACCGCTAGTTGCAAGACATCCAGAGCTTCGATTCAAGCACAAATTCGCGGCACAAAGTTTTCACAAACTAGCCCCGTCATTAGGCTACAAACTGCACGTAGAAGACTGTTCTCGTGTGATGAGGTCTTGGGTCTGTTATTCACATATTCTGATTCTGAAGGAGAATGTCTGCCTTTTAAAGATTATGATCGATCGTCTATTGACAGTGATCACGGCTTGTTTCGACCCTCTGCTCAACATACTGTAACTGCAGTGATTTGACCAGGCTTATTGTACACTAACCCACACACACACACACACACACACACACACACACTACATACACTCTACATACCTAGGCACTGATTTGACCAGGCTTATTGTACACTAGCATAGGAACTGATTTCACCAGGCTTATTGTACACTAGCATAGGCACTGATTTCACCAGGCTTATTGTACACTAGCAAAGGCTTTCTGGTTATTGTTGGTTTACATTTGACCAGTATCCTGTTCATTTCTTATGTGGGTGAAATGACAAAGAAGGAAAATGAAACTGCTCAGACATCCAGTATTTACGGAAAGGTGCATCATTCAAGGTGGTTGTCCTCCAGACATCATAATATGCTAATAAACTTCACTTCATGCTTCATAAACTTTTGCTCATACTCAAACATTTTCACATTTACAGTTGGACTTTCTGACCACTTTCAAGTCATGGCTTTTTAACCCTGTTGCCTAAAGTATGGCAAGTTTAAGTAAGTTCTGAAAGGAAGATATGTATTTATTGTTTGTTTCATGATTTGTTTTTATTCTAGAACACTGATGCGGCCCCCCCCCCAATCAGATGGCGTTGGCAACAGTGTGCCCCCCCCACCCCTCACGTGAGTTCTACTTATTTTAACATTTCATCTGAATCGCTTGTTAGTTTGTCTACTTATTTTAACATTTCATCTGAATCGCTTGTTAGTTTGTCTACTTATTTTAACATTTAATCTGAATCACTTGTTAGTTTGTCTAGTTTGTGTAGTTATTCTAATATTTATAATAGTTATTATTCTATCAGGGTCAGGCACACACGGACACACACACGCACACGCACACACACACACACACAGTCAGATGCCCTGGGTTGGGGTTTGGTCACACAGCATGTCAATCAATCTCTGTGGAATTCTATTCTTCCTCTTCCGTCATCAGAATCGGCACATGTGTGTGTGTGTGTGTGTATGTGTCTGTGTGTGTACCATGTGGGGTGGTGGACTGATTGACGTAAGTGTGTATGTGCGTGCGTGTCCAACGAGAGGAATCTGTGGTTTAGTTGCTAAAATTAGTCATACACACACACACACACACATTTGTTTTCATTATAAACAAATGCTGAAAAGAAATCAAAACAAGACTGCTTCCAGGGTTTCACACACACACACACACACACACACACACACACACACTCTCTCTCTCTCTCTCTCTCTCTCTCTCTCTCTCTCTCTCTCTCTCACACACACACACACACACACACACACACACACACACACACACACACACACACACACACTGTGATACCACTGTGAATGGTAGGATGGACACACACACACACACACACACACACACACACACACACACACAGATGATAAGGTTGTGGAGACTGGTTTATATGAGAAACGATTAATCTTGAGGCACACCTGATTGACACACCTGATTGACAGGAGTAGCTGGTGTGGGTCTGTCTGTAGAAACAACAAAGGATGTGATGGATGCCATGGCAACAGCACAACTAAACATAGTCACACACCCAATCTGTCCCATCTTCTCTTTTTTGCATTTAGTACTAGAACACTACATAAACACACACACACGCACATGCATACACACGCAAACACACACACACACACACACACACACACACACACATACATGAAACATATAAACACATACATACATACATGACACACATACACACACACACACATAAACACATACATATACACACACACGCACACACATACACACACACACACACATTATGTGTGAAAATAAACACACATTACACACACACACACACACACACACACACACATAAACACATACATACATGACACACATAAACACTTACATGTACATACATTATGTATACCAATAAACACACAGACACGCACACACACATACACACACACACATTGTGTGTGAAAATAAACACACATTACACATAAACACATACATACATTATGTATACAAATAAACACACACACACACACACATACACATTATGTATGAAAATAAACACATACAATACATTGCACATAAACAAATACATAACATCATGTTTACACATAAACACAAACATACATGAAACACATAAATGCTTACATGTTTGTACATACATTATGTATACCAATAAACACACACACACACACACACACACACATTATGTAGTATGAAAATAAACACATACAATACATGACACACAAACAAATACATAACAATATGTTTACACATAAACACATACAATACATTTCACATAAACAAATGCATAACTGCTCAAGTTCACACATAAATGCACAAATAATATTATGCACAATTGTGTATGTTGCCCAAGACATATTAACAGCACACACAATTACACATAGATATTCATGACATCACAATTACACACACATATTAACACACACGTATTAATGTGCACATATTAACACGCACAATTACATACACATATTAACACACACGTATTAATGCACATATTAACACACACGTATTAATGCACATATTAACACACACGTATTAATGCACACATATTAACACGCACGTATTAATGCACATATTAACACACACGTATTAATGCACACATATTAACACGCACGTATTAATGCACATATTAACACACACGTATTAATGCACACATATTAACATGCATGTACACATAGTAACACGCACAATTACACACACATATTAACACACACGTATTAATGCACACATATTAACATGCACAATTACACACACACACACACAAACATATTAACACACACGTATTAACACACACATATTAACACACACATATTAAAACACACACGTATTAATGCACACATATTAACATGCACAATTACACACACACACACACAAACATATTAACACACACATATTAACACACACATATTAACACACACGTATTAACACACACATATTAACACACACACACGTATTAATGCACACATATTAACACACACATATTAACACACACATATTAACACGCACAATTACATAACAGAATTTCATGCGAACCAGAGTGCATCATAGGATTTGATTATGAGGGCGGGGTTTCGTGTGATTGACTTATTGACGTACTGTATGACAGATGACATGTGAGAGGCAGGATGCACACACACACACACACACACACACACACACACACACACACGCTGGCAGGGGTGTGAAGACAGGTGTGTCTGTCATGAGCCACACCTGAGGTGAGATATTTAAGAGACCCGCATCATCCCAGCCACCATGAGACCAGTCACACAGACACACACACACACACAGCACTACAGAGAGACGCTTCAGAGACGCTTCAATTAGAGAGACTTTCAGCATGAGTGTGTGGAACGCTGTGTGTGTGATCGTGGTCTTACTCCTCGGAGCCCAAGGTAGGAAATACGGCGTGTGTGTGTGTGTGTGTGTGTGTGTGTGTATGTGTGTAGTATATGGTATTGATGATATATACAGTGTGGTGTATATCTATCTATCTATTTATTTATCTTATCTGTGTGCGTGTGTGTGTGTGTGTACTGTATATGCCCTGCGTCATGCTGTAGTTTATTGATCTGTGTGTGTGTACTGTATGCTCTGTGTCATGCTGTAGTTTATTGATCTGTGTGTGTGTGTGTGGGTGACGCAGATGTAATGCGTAGCTGCCATATAGCCCCTATAGGTGACGCAGATTTAATGCGTAGCCGCTGTAGGTGACGCAGATTTAATGCGTAGCTGCCATATAGCCCCTGTAGGTTACACAGCGGCTGCAGATTATGTTGTGTATAACATCAGGGTGTGTGTGTGTGTGTGTGTGTGTGTGTGTGTGTGTGCGCGAATGACATAACATGAGGTATCTTTGTTAAAGAAGTAGAAGGGTTAATCTCATGTCCACCCTGCAATTAATCCTGACCTTACACACACACACACACACACACACACACACACACACACACACACACCAGTGTTGTCATATGGATCAGGGGTGTGTCTGATTGAACCCACCTGTGCTGGAATTTTGTGATTCATCTTGAAGCACACCTGAGTGGAGAGACAGGTGTAGCTGGTCGCGCTCTCTCTCTCTCTCTCTCTCTCTCGCTCTCTCTTTCGCTCTCTTTTAATTCTTTAATCATTCAATCCTTTTCTCTTTTTTACAGATACTTCAGCACAATTGGATGGTGAGAGCACATTTAATACTGTAACACTGTTTATACATAAACACACTCATTACATTATGTACACATAAACACATACAACATACACATTCATAACATTATGCATACAAATAAACATACATAACATTATGTTCGCACATAAACACATACATTATTAATATATATAATATAAACCCTTACATTACACATCATGTATGTACAAGAATGTATGTATTTATGAGTACATAATGTAATTTGAGTTAAGTGTGATTATTAGGAGTTTAGTGTGATTATGAGGAGTGAGTTTAATGTGACTATGAGGAGTGAGTTTAATGTGACTATGAGGAGTGAGTTTAGTGTGACTATGAGGAGTGAGTTTAGTGTGACTATGAGGAGTGAGTTTAGTGTGATTATGAGGAGTGAGTTTAGTGTTTCCTTCTTCCTGTCTAGTGTGCGGGCAGGCGCCCCTCAACACGCGTATTGTGGGCGGAGAAGACGCACCGGAGGGGGCGTGGCCATGGCAGGTCAGTCTCCAACGTGACGGAAGCCACTTCTGCGGAGGAGCCCTCATCAACAAGGAATGGGTTCTGACCGCCGCCCACTGCTTAAACGAGTACGCCTCAGTGCCTCATTACACAACACTCTACACTATTTAGCCATTTCTGATTGGATAAGACAACACTCTACACTATTTATCCATTTCTGATTGGATAAGACAACACTCTACACTATTTAGCCATTTCTGATTGGATAAGACAACACTCTACGCTATTTAACTATTTCTGATTGGCTAAGAGTACGAGTGAAGTATTACTTTGTTACTCTACAACACTGCAACGTGAACATTCATTTCATTCAAAGCGAGAGAGCAGCAACTCAATGACATCACAGTGATTTTATGACATCACATTTGAGAGAGAACGTGGGGTAAACAAAGAGTCGGTGAATGTTTCATTTCATATGAGATGTACAGATGAGTAAGCAGGCTGTACGGATTAGGCTACTGTAAACTACAGATTAGGCTACTGTAAACTACAGACTAGGCTACTGTAAACTACAGATTAGGCTACTGTAAACTACAGACTAGGCTACTGTAAGGTACAGATTAGGCTACTGTAAACTACAGACTAGGCTACTGTAAACTACAGATTAGGCTACTGTAAACTACAGATTAGGCTACTGTAAGGTACAGATTAGGCTACTGTAAACTACAGATTAGGCTACTGTAAACTACAGATTAGGCTACTGTAAACTACAGACTAGGCTACTGTAAACTACAGATTAGGCTACTGTAAACTACAGATTAGGCTACTGTAAGGTACAGATTAGGCTACTGTAAACTACAGATTAGGCTACTGTAAACTACAGATTAGGCTACTGTGTGCACACACAGCGTCTCACTGAACTTGACTGAGTTGTAACTTGACTCTTGAGAGCTGCTGTGTTGTTTGGCGAGGGGAAACGCCAAGGCGGAGATTGTTGTGGTCGGGATGAACAAATAAGAATAAACGGTAGAAAACACACTTCTGTGTCTAAATGAAATGAGTCGTAATGGAGTGTGTGTGTGTAAAGTGTGTGTGTGCTTCATTATCTCCATAGCAACACAGCCACGTCAGGTCTGCAGGTGATCCTGGGGATGCACAACCAATCCACGTCCAGCTCCGACCAGGTGGTGAGAAGCGTTGCCGAGGTGATCCTCCACCCGAGCTACAACCACACGAGCAGCAATAACGACGTGGCCCTGCTGCACCTGGCCTCCTCCGTCAGCTTCTCCGCCCGCGTGCGCCCCGCCTGCCTGGCCTCCGGGGGCAGCACCATCAGCGTCGGCACACCCACCTGGGTAGCAGGGTGGGGCAGCGTCAGGATGGGGGGTGAGCACACACACACACACACACACACACACACACACACACACACACACACACACACACACACACACACACACTTCCATAAGCAGATGTGTATTAATTCACCTGCAAACACCCTCTCTGGAATTGCAAACACACCAGATTTCAATAAGTGTCATATGCTTTTGATCTGAAATGTGTGTGTGTGTGTGTGTGTGTGTGTGTGTGTGTGTGTGTGTGTGTGCGTGCGTGTGTGTGTGTGTGTGTAGAGCCGCTGCCTGCCCCAGGGACGCTGCAGGAGGTGGAGGTCCCGGTGGTGTCGCAGGCGGACTGTGCGGCGGCCTATAAGGGCTACACCATCACCATCAACAACAACATGATCTGCGCCGGGTACCTGGGACAGGGGGGCAAGGATGCATGCCAGGTGAGCACACACACACACACACACACTACATACACTCTACACACACACACACTACACACACACACACACACTACATACACTGGGACAGAGTGTGTGTTCTAACATGTCATTGTGTTCTAACGTGTGTGTGTGTGTGTGTGTGTGTGTGTGTGTGTGTGTGTTGCAGGGAGACTCTGGCGGGGCGATGGTGAGTAAGCAGGGCTCGGTGTGGGTGGGGGTGGGCGTGGTGAGCTTCGGTATCGGCTGTGCGGAGGCCCAGTACCCGGGTGTGTATGCGCGCGTGTCTCAGTACCAGAGCTGGATCAACACACACATCACCAGCGACCAGCCGGGATACGTCCAGATCAGCAGCATCACGGTGCAGACCAACGCCGCACACACACACACACCCCTGCTGCTCACACTGCCCCTCCTGCTCACACTCCCACTCCTCCACTGATTGGCCAGCTCTCCACAGGCCCCTCCCACCCCTCCACTGATTGGCCAGCTCTCCCCAGGCCCCTCCCACATACTGGGCGGGGCTTCTCTACTCAGGCCACTCCTCCAAATGAAGGCATCATCTTCTTCCTGGAATGTAAAAGGAGACACAAATGAAGACTTATGTACATGCATGTATATGAAGGGGAACATGGAATTCTGGGAAATGTAGTCTCTCAGAACAGAACCGTGGCAGTCATGTTTACAGAATTTTTAGTCTCTGATTGTTCATCTTTTATTTAAATATTTATATCTGAACTGTTATTGCACTGTAATTTATATGCCTTTATATAACCTCATACTGTATGTCTTTTATTTGGGCAAGTCTGTATTTCAGTCAAATCTTCATGTGTGACACGAATGGAAGCTGTAGAACGTATACTGTATATATATATATCCTGTAGAACGTATATATATATCCTTTACAGAGAGAATGCATGTAGCTGTGGCAGAGCATTAAACAAATCCACCCTGTGAGAGAGAGTGTGTGTGTGTAGTATATGGTGTTGATGTGTGAAAGAGTGTGTGTATGTGTTTGTGTGTGTATAGTATATGGTGTTGATGTGTGAAAGAGTGTGTGTATAGTATATGGTGTTGTGTGTGTGTGTGTGTATAGTATATGGTGTTGATGTGTGAGTGTGTGTGTGTGTGTATAGCATATGGTGTTGATGTGAGAAAGAGTGTGTGTGTGTATAGTATATGGTGTTGATGTGTGAAAGAGTGTGTGCATAGTATATGGTGTTGATGTGTGAAAGAGTGTGTGTGTGTGTGTATAGTATATGGTGTCGATGTGTGTGAGTGTGTGTATAGTAGATAGTGTTGATGTGTGTGTGTGTATAGTATATGGTGTTGATGTGTGAAAGAGAGTGTGCATAGTATATGGTGTTGATGTGTGAAAGAGTGTGTGTGTGTGTGTGTGTGTGTGTATAGTATATGGTGTTGATGTGTGTGAGTGTGTGTATAGTAGATAGTGTTGATGTGTGTGTGTGTGTGTATAGTATATGGTGTTGATGTGTGAGTGTGTGTGTAGTATATGGTGTTGATGTATGAGTGTGTGTATAGTATATGGTGTTGATGTGTGAGTGTGTGTGTGTAGTATATATGGTGTTGATGTGTGAAAGAGTGTGTGTGTATGAGTGTGTGTGTATAGTAGGTGTTGATGTGTGATAGAGTGTGTGTGTGTGTGTATAGTATATGGTATTGATGTCCCTGCTGAAAAAAACAGCAAGAAACCAGCTTAGGCAGGTAGCTGGTTTTAGCTGGTCATTGCTGTTTTTTTTCCAGCTATTGCTGGTCTTTGCTGGTGTAGCTGGTTAGGCCACCAGCTAGACATGCTGGCGTGACCATCTGAGGATGCTGGTCGTGCTGGTGTGACCAGCCTGTCGTGTGGGATACAGCTGGTTTAAGATGGTCATGCTGGTGACCAGCCTGTCAAGCTTGACAAAGATGGTCAAGCTGGTTTGCTAGAATGACCAACATAAGCTGGCGTGGCCAGTAAAAACCAGCAATGTAGACCAGCAACACCAACTAAAATGACCAGCTGGAGGTTGGGGACCACTAGTTGGGAGACCACTGCTCTACATGATCTGAAGAACAAACTGCCTTAAAAACGACTACAATTTCTGTTCACTTCTAAGCTGTTTCATAAAGCCAGAATGTTCATGCTACAGAAACATATTTTTGAGGCATGTCTATAATTTGTCTTCTGGCCAAAAAAATAAAAGATGAATGCACATCTTCCTTGTGAGTGTGTATGTGTATGTATGGCCCTTTCCGAAACGGATCCCTACTCACTTCGACTCGGTTAGCGAGTGAACTTCCTTTTCAAGTCCACTCGTGGGTGCGGAGAACACTCGCATTTGAAGGGTTAGGGGGTTAAAACAGCGCTACATTTCGGATGCGCTTGAAGGGAGAAGGAAGTTGACGTCATATTCGTTTTCATAGAAATTATGAAGCCAATATATATGAAAACGCCAATTAAGATGTTCTGGACACCCTTATGTATTAGGATATACATCCATCTTCTCTCCTTTCATTACTATGAGTGAGGAGTTGCATTTTATGCTTTATTTAACATCAAATTATAAAAGTGCTGTAAATGCGACCTGCACATGTGTTTAAATATTACAGCCTACTTCTGTACGATCTTGCACCTTTTACTGAGTATCAAACTGAACATGAGTTGTTACAATGTAGCTTAAATCACGCTTTTGTCTGTAAATGCCGTCATACGGACCAAAATACAACTGGCAGGGAGATTCACGAGCTGCACGAACACTTGAAAACGGTTGCACCTGCGTTTCAAGACCGCATCCATGCAGACTTGCTCCTGGAGGCGTGGTAGCCCCTCTCCCTAGGCACTTCACTCGACCCAAAATTCGTTTCGGATGATACTCAATGTGGCGGACCCTCGCGTGAACGCGCAAACGAAGTGGAAGTGTGTAGGACTAGGGTTTAGGGGCTGGTTTCGGAAAGGGCCAACGTGTGTTTGTGATATAAGAGGGCTGAATGAACGTTGAGAAGTTCACCTCGTAACTAGCAATTCTTTGTCCTAATTAGCCTTTAGCCATTAGCCTACACAATGTGTGTGTGTGTGTGTGTGTGTGTGAGAGATATTCTTCATTAGCCTTTTGCTCAGCAAAACACCAGCACATGTGTGTGTGTGAGAGAGAGAGAGAGAGTTTTTGTGTGTGCAGGAGCTATTTCCCAGAGGGGATCAATAAAGTATCTCTGTGTGTGTGTGTGTGTGTGTGTGTGTGTGTGTGTGTGTGCGCGCGCGCGTATAGTGTGTGTGTTGCAAACTACTGGCACTACTACTGCTTGTTGTCTATGGGGACTATTTTCAGATGCTGCGTACGATATCACTGCGTCTATGGTACGTTTGCAAGTTGCCTTGATTATTACGCCAGATGAGAGTGAAGTTCCATGTCAAATCAGCCTAGAAAAACGGCAGGTTTCATTTTCAGTTGGTCTTATTGCACTTTCTAACTTGAGAGGAGACACGTTTTAAATGGGAAAATTACCAGAAATCTTGGTCACTTTTAAACATGAAGCTAGCAGGCGAGAAGCTAATGGTCTAATCCGATTCAATGATCTATGCTAGGCTGAAGCTAAAAGTTGTATCGCCAGACTCACAGAATGGCTGGATGAACGGGAGCAAGGTAAATATCGATTGTTTTGCTCGAGGGGAGGTGGAAAATGAGCGTATTTCCAAAAATGGCGGAATATCCCTTTAAATATACTTATACAATCAAATTTCTTCAAACAAATAACATTCTGTTTGTATACTTGCTTCATGAAATAACATCACATAGACAATATGTGAAATATATTCTTCATTTTTCTTAAAATGTGTCATTATAGCCCTAAATGTACA
>NC_085015.1:385000-400000 GCF_963854185.1 Sardina pilchardus | reverse complement strand
GTCAAAACAATGTTCGACGAACGCATCTCACTCTTGCCATTTTCTGAAACTTGGCAGCCCTGTTGCCGTTTTGCCGACCGGCTACGATTGGTCACAAATGCTGGCCTATTACGTGCAGAGGCAGTTTGAAAGACAACTGTTCATCCCACCCACAGGCTTCAACTCCGTGAATGGTCCGACCCCAGACTATACATTTCTGTGTAGTTTGGCTTGCCAGGCTAACGTTCGACTATTCCCTCGAAAAAACCCCGAATATTCGCACATCTCGATGCGCATTTTGTCAATGACGTGCATTACGTCAATAACAGGACAAATGAATAGAAAGAGACATACTTGCTTGTAATAGCGAGATTATTTAAGTTTAAACATATTTGACAAAGTATTACCAACACAAAAACATGTAAATGAACTAATGGTGAAGACCGGCAGGCCTCTCTCTCGCTCGCTCACTCGCTCCCTCACTCGCACGCACTCTTTCTCCCTCTCGCCCTCACCAGAGACCCTTATATGAGGACACACTGCACCCCCACACCAGAGACCCTTATATGAGGAGACACTGCACCCCCACACCCCCACATCAGAGACCCTTATATGAGGACACACTGCACCCCCACAGCAGAGACCCTTATATGAGGACACACTGCACCCCCACACCCCCACACCAGAGACCCTTATATGAGGACACACTGCACCCCCACACCAGAGACACTTATATGAGGACACACTGCACCCCCACAGCAGAGACCCTTATATGAGGACACACTGCACCCCCACACCAGAGACCCTTATATGAGGAGACACTGCACCCCCACACCAGAGACCCTTATATGAGGAGACACTGCACCCCCACACCCCCACACCAGAGACCCTTATATGAGGACACACTGCACCCCCACACCAGAGACCCTTATATGAGGACACACTGCACCCCCACACCCCCACACCAGAGACCCTTATATGAGGACACACTGCACCCCCACACCAGAGACACTTATATGAGGACACACTGCACCCCCACACCCCCACACCAGAGACCCTTATATGAGGAGACTCTGCACCCCCACACCCCCACACCAGAGACCCTTATATGAGGACACACTGCACCCCCACACCCCCACACCAGAGACCCCTATATGAGGACACACTGCACCCCCACACCCCCACACCAGAGACCCTTATATGAGGACACACTGCACCCCCACACCCCCACACCAGAGACCCCTATATGAGGACACACTGCACCCCCACACCCCCACACCAGAGACCCCTATATGAGGACACACTGCACCCCCACACCCCCACACCAGAGACCCCTATATGAGGACACACTGCACCCCCACACCCCCACACCAGAGACCCTTATATGAGGACACACTGCACCCCCACACCCCCACACCAGAGACCCTTATATGAGGACACACTGCACCCCCACACCCCCACACCAGAGACCCTTATATGAGGACACACTGCACCCCCACACCAGAGACCCTTATATGAGGACACACTGCACCCCCACACCCCCACACCAGAGACCCTTATATGAGGACACACTGCACCCCCACACCAGAGACCCTTATATGAGGAGACACTGCACCCCCACACCCCCACACCAGAGACCCTTATATGAGGACACACTGCACCCCCACACCAGAGACCCTTATATGAGGACACACTGCACCCCCACACCCCCACATCAGAGACCCTTATATGAGGACACACTGCACCCCCACACCAGAGACCCTTATATGAGGACACACTGCACCCCCACACCCCCACACCAGAGACCCTTATATGAGGACACACTGCACCCCCACACCAGAGACCCTTATATGAGGAGACACTGCACTGGAAAAATCGCCCATTGAAATGCATGGGGTAACTTCGTAACGTGTGTGTGTGTGTGAGACTCACCTGACCCAGACCCCTCAGTTGCAGGGGATTTGTCTGGGCGCCATTTCTTGGCCTTGGCCTTCGTCGCGGTCTCCTCTTCCTCCTCCTCCTCCTCCTCCTCCTCTCTCTTGCGTTTGAGGAGTGTGTGTGTGTGTGTCTCTCCTGTGGCTGCTCTCTCAGACAGGTCGCTTTCAGCCTGATTCTTCTACACACACACACACACACACACACACACCAATTAGTCCGAGCTCTGTTACACTTCTGAATGCCCCCCCCCCCCCCCCCCCTCACTCACACACACACACACACACACACACCAATTAGTCCGAGCTCTGTTACACTTCTGAATGCCCCCCCCCCCTGGCCTGCACAGAGTCCTGACCTCAACCCAACAGAACACCTTTGGGATGAACCAGAGCGGATCCTGAGAGCCAGTCGCCTCGTTCAACATCAGTGTGTGACCTCACTAATGCGCTTCTGGAAGAATGGTCAAAAATGCCCATAATCACACTCTTAAACTTTGTGGAAAGCCTTCCCAGAAGAGTTGAAGCTGTTCTAGTTGCAAAGGGTGGACTGACGTCATATTAAAACACTATGGATTAAGAATAGGATGTGACTGAAGTTCATAGGGGGGTCAAGGCAGTTGACCCGATAGTTTTGGCAATATAGTGTATAGCAGTGGTGTAGTCTATGTGATATGCAGGACTACTCAGTATACCCACTTAAAAATGATCACCATCTCAGTATACCCACTTAAAATAGGCAAGGATAGGTATTAACATTTGGGGTTGATCACAATGGCAATCATTTATGAAACGTGCGTACGACCAAAAACAGGCGTAAAACAGGCGTAGTATGGCATTTATCAATGCCATTTGATGGCTTAGGATAGTCATGTAAGAGATGATTACGTTCTCTTTGGCAAACGCAACATTCATGAATGATATATTTTAAATATTTTCAAAGGGCAAATTTCAGTGTCGTATGGTTTTGTAATGAATGTATTTATAGTATGATGCGTTCTCTCTGCAAAAATAAAGTCTGTTGCGCTTAAATCGCTCTAGTTTCCCACCTTCCTTGATGACAGCTTCTAGCTGTCAAAATTAAAAAGGTTCGGCTGGACGTCACTGTGGCTCGAGATCACAATGATGTCTTTTGAATAGAATAGAATAGAATATATACTTTTTTGATCCCGTGAGGGAAATTCAGTTCTCTGCATTTAACCCAATTTAACGAATTAGTGAACACACAGCACACAGTGAACACACAGTGAGGTGAATCACACACTGACCCAGAGAAGTGAGCTGCCTGCCCAACCAGTGGCGCTCGGGGAGCAGTGAGGGGTTAGGTGCCTTGCTCAAGGGCACTTCAGCCGTGGTGGACTGGTCGGGGATCGAACCGGCAACCCTCCGGTTACAAGCCCGAAGCCCTAACCAGTACACCACGGCTGCCCCCTTTAGCACATATACGTATAATGCATATTTAAATCACGCTTGTTTCCAGCCGCCACATTTATCAACACATGTTTATTCTTACACTGGAATTGGTGAGCCACACGTGGTGAGCCTCGTCGTTACACACACACACACACACACACACACACACACACACACACACACACACACACACACACACACACACACACACACACACACACACACACACACACACACACACACACACACACACACACACACACACACACACACAGGAATTGGTGAGCCACACGTGGTGAGCCTCATTGTTACACACACACACACACACAGGAATTGGTGAGCCACACGTGGTGAGCCTCGTTGTTAGATGATGTCTGCGCTCAGATCTATGCTGGTTTCTGCTCCCGGTTGATAAATGAGGGCCAGTAAACCCACTGCAACTAAGCTAACTACATTACAGTATGCCCACCACAGCTAACTAGACTACACTACAGTATACCCACTGCAACTAAGCTAACTACATTACAGTATACCCACCACAGCTAACTAGACTACACTACAGTAAACCCACCGCAACTAAGCTAACTACATTACAGTATGCCCACTACACTACAGTAAACCCACTGCAACTAAGCTAACTACATTACAGTATGCCCACTACACTACAGTATACCCACTGCAACTAAGCTAACTACATTACACTATGCCCACCACAGCTAACTAGACTACACTACAGTAAACCCACTGCAACTAAGCTAACTACATTACAGTATGCCCACCACAGCTAACTAGACTACACTACAGTAAACCCACCGCAACTAAGCTAACTACATTACAGTATGCCCACTACACTACAGTAAACCCACTGCAACTAAGCTAACTACATTACAGTATGCCCACCACAGCTAACTAGACTACACCACTGGTGTAGTCTAGCCCCACCCACCTCACTAGCTCCTCCCACTGCACTCACCTGCATGTTGATTAGCTCCTCCCACTGCACTCACCTGCATGTTGATTAGCTCCACCCACTGCACTCACCTGCATGTTGATTAGCTCCACCCACTGCACTCACCTGCATGTTGATTAGCTCCTCCCATTGCACTCACCTGCATGTTGATTAGCTCCTCCCATTGCACTCACCTGCATGTTGATTAGCTCCTCCCATTGCACTCACCTGCATGTTGATTAGCTCCTCCTCCACCACGTGCTTCAGAATCTTCTTCTGCTCGGGACTCAAAGCCACGCCCCCAACATGGCGCAGGTACCGCCCCTTCAGGATGCCCAGAGTCAGCGTGCTGGAAGGGCACACACGCGAACGCTGAGATGGCGTTGATCTTAGTTACACATCAGTGTTGGAACGACTACTCCAGAGTCAGCGTGCTGGAAGGGCACACACGCGAGAGCTGAGATTGCGTTGATCTTAGTTGCACATCAGTGTTGGAACGACTACTCAACAAACTGAGATAAACATTGTTTTTCGTTTCTGGGAGATCTCGTTGTCGCTTTGGACTTATGGACACTGAACTTTGTGGGGGGGGGTTAGTTTAGGGGGGGTTTAGCTTTGTGTTAATAAGCAAGTGTCGGGCCTTCAGCTCGATTAGTTAGATTATTGCATGTTTGACATAGTTTGTAAACAGGCATTCTGCCCGTTTATCTTAAGTCAACCGAGGCCTTGGTTGCTCATATCCGTCCGTAATCTTATGCTATATGTGCGTTGTGGCAGTGTACTCTTGATTATAATAAGAGGCAAATTGTTACACATTTCATTTTAAACGCATATAATATAGGATGAACAAAGTGTATGGACTTGCTACATTAAATCCAGGTAACCAGATAATTGTTATGTGCCACGTCCGATTTCGCAAGTGATGTAGCCTACATTTAAAAATCTAAAGGCCAACACTTATTTAGGCTATCGTAGCTTACTGTATTCACCCACAATAGAATATCCTAAACTTTTTCGAAAAGAATGAAAGAAGGCAGTAGACTTAAGATATGTACTGTGAGAGTAGCCTACAGCAGCTTTCAGACACTCAAGGTGAGGAAGTGCTCCATGCTGCATTATTGTGACGGGCTTTGTTTCAGGAAACATTCTTAAAACACTCTGTGAAAGACGTCCGATGCGCACTGACAGCTATAGTTCTGGGGCCGTAACTCAGGAGGATATAATTGAGCCTAAGAAATCAACAACGTCTGTACTTTGCAGCATTTTTTGGGGGGGAGGGGGTCCAATATTGTGGGGGTCCCAACCAATGGATAAAACAGCGCACTTTTACATGATCACAGCCACGTAGGCCTATAGGCTCTATATAACGAACATAGCTAAACGTAAGGACAATGAACTCTTACCTTATGGTCTAAGTTATCCACAGTAGGCTAGTCCACTTATTTCCATCATGCATTCTTCTGGATATGAGCTAGTGTAAAGCTTTCTTCTATCCATCACACAGCTCTGACTAAATTAAAAGTTTCACTCCAGAAACACTTTGTAGCCTAGGCTTAGGCTTTACCCTTACAAACCGTAATCAGCATTTTCTGGCATCCATAAAAATGTAAAAACAATAATGTTTTTAATAGCTCAAAATAACGTTTTAAGAATTCCCGTCGCAAATCACAATTCCAGCTCTAGGGGTTTTGTACACACAGCCTACGCTTTAACCCTCTCACTAACGTTAACGATGTTGATATTTCCTATAGCCTCTATAAGCTCCCCGTAACAGTCGAACAATTTGGCTATCAGTAGCCTAATCTTGATGAGATTGATTCAATCTTTACTATGACTTACGACAAATTCAATAGTGTGTTTGGTGGAACACTGGACAGAATCTTGCATGTACGAACGTATAGCGACCCACGACCGAATAGGCACTTCGGTGCATATTTAACTTGAAAATAGAAACTGCACTGTAGGTGAACTTCAGTAGGCTACTAAACAAAATGTCAGCGCTTGCAACTCTTGTTTGAACTTGGCAACTTAATTTCAGTCCTTTAGTGTCATCTATTGTCTTTTTAAACTAATAATGCTTACACAGCAACCTGTTTGCATTTACATGCAATAGTGATTCCTTCCATGGAATTACATTTTCTAGTTTCAAATGCTGTGCCACCCAACAGGCCTGTTCAGAGAGCAGACATGGGGCTGTGTCTGAATCATACTACACACTGGGCAGGGGCTGTGTCTGAATCATACTACACACTGGGCAGGGGCCGTGTCTGAATCATAGTACACACTGGGCAGGGGCTGTGTCTGAATCATAGTACACACTGGGCAGGGGCTGTGTCTGAATCATAGTACACACTGGGCAGGGGCCGTGTCTGAATCATATTACACACTGGGCAGTGTGCATTTTCCGGAAGTTACGTCAGAATAGACTGTCCGAAAGTCAAGCGCTCTCACTAGATGGGTAGGCCTACTTCGTTTGGCGTGATTTCCAAGCGTGCATCGATGCATCTTTTTTGGCCTCAAATATCCCGCAATCCATTGCGCAGCCCAGGTCAAGCTCCACACGTCATGCATATCATCACGGGCTCTGATATCATCAAGCAACACACACACCCCTCCCCGTCAGGTGACGCCAACTACTGTCCAAATGTAGGGACGCATACTGAGGAGCAAGCTAACTGAGACGCTACTGGAAAGAACGGTACTATCTAGTAGTGCTGGGCGGTATACCGGTTCACACCGAATACCGGTGTATATTTTCGTTATGATATGAAATTTGAATATACCGCCATACCGGTGTATTTGATTGCACTGTGGGTGGAATGCTGCGTCGCGCGACATTGTTTCAGAGGGGACCCTTTTCGATGTTGCGCCTCTAAACACGCATGGAAAAAGTAAACAGTGGAGGCTGTGGCACAAGACACCTCACGTTTTTCCCTTTAAGTACGACGTTTAAGGCTTCATTTTTTCCTTTGATAAGGGATTTATTTACGGGTGGTACACAGAATACCTTAAATTGTTTCCCTAGTAAAAGAAAAGCGTTAAGACTTAATAGCCTACATTGGAAGGGATTTTCCAGTAGGCTAAAAAAGATTGTTCAACAGCTGTAACTGGCTAGTAGGCGAACCCATCGAACACAGGAAGCTTAATGATCTCATCATTCATTTTACCTTAATAATATTCGCTGAAATTATCCAAGTAACATGTTACAGACATGAACTGAACAATACTAGCTGGCTAGTTAGTCATGATCTTGACTGTCATCAGTGCACTGAAACGAACTTTTTTGCTAACGTTTTGCCTAGCTTGGTAGGATAACCAGACATCCACGTGAATTCTGTTGACGTTATTTACCACTAACGTTGTATGTGTAAACCACACAATAACAATACGGCATGATTCTGATTGGCCTATTTGACAGAGGAAGCATATTAGCGCAGTAATCTCTTCACTAAGTCACATTGTTTTATATTTCCTTGATATATTTACTTGAAAACTGTATAATGTACCTGGGCTTGAACTTGAAGCAGTATAATTATTGCAAGTTGCACTACTTGTGTAGATTTAAAGTATGTTTGTGAAATTTGCATAATACAAGTCTGTTGACTGCAATTACCTATTAGAATCATGAGTGCCTCTTTGTAAACAGCATCATTGGGGCCATGCAAACCTGTATTACTAGGCCTACTAGTGTGGAATTATTCTACAATATTCACTCATGACAGTAAAATAGACCATCCTAAGTCAATATACTGCAGTAATTCCTCTCTCAACCAGTAGAAAATGTTGTGAACACCTGATTATGCATGGGGAAAAAAATACCGCCATATACCGTGAAACCGTCAGAATTTTGTAAAATACTGTGATATACTTTTTTACCCATACCGCCCAGCACTACTATCTAGCGTGCGCCCTTGACTTTTGGACACGGCCAGGCTGTTAACGGAGCGAATAGAAGTGTGAGAGTGTACAGACGAAATAGAGAGAGGACAAGGAGTGGGATGTGAGATTAAAAAGGTCCTATCTGACAGCTGTGTGTTTGGGGTGTTGGTTAATGGCTGCTTGATCGTTTATGGGTCACTTTGTTTAGGATTAGAGGGGACTTGTCACGTGACAGCAGCGCAGCAGCATTTGGCTTTGAGCTGGTAAAACGGTTTTGAGGCGAAAGTTTGATTTGGCAAGAGGCAAGAGTGTTTCAGGTATAAGAAAATTGGACAAGGTTTCAGAAATGCGGTTTTAGCAATTGAGAAAAACGGTAACATGTAGGTCTACGTTTACGTTACTGGCGGCAACATTTGGGAAAGATTTGGCCATTGGGCAAACTGACACGGCAAACATGTAGGCCTATCCGCCACAAACATATCTGAGACTAAATAACGTTTTCTAGGCTTACCTGAGGTCAGCGCGTGAGAGCTCTTTACGGACAAATCTTCGGACTGCCTTCTCGTCCGACACCATCGTGCAAACAAGTTTTGAACTCTAGTTTCGCGCGTTCTGCTGCTGCTGTTTCCCGGTACGTCATGACGCAGAGCACGTCGCCGATGTTTACTCTATTCACACGCTTCCGTTGCGTTTCGCTGCGTCAGATGGTTCATGGGCACAAGAAAAACCCTATCTTTTACTGTCTATGGAAAAACAGAGCCCGTCTTATTAGACATTCTCTGGAAAAAAACTTTCCCAGTGAAAATTAGGTTGGACACTCGGAGTTGCCCAGTTGGTGGATCGTCCTCACATTTGTTGTCCTGTGGACTTTCATGTCCAAGTTCCAACTATAAAAGTGATTTGGGGTATTTGTCGTTTTTGTCACGTCAAAACTGCATGTGTTTCTGTCATGAGCATCATACACCACATTTAAGGATACAAGTGAGCGAATGTTTTAACCAGAGAATGTCTGGGAGAACCATAGAACCCCACTCTCGGGAAACTTCCGGTTTCTGTACGGGTTGCATGCAGTTCCTATTCTGGTTCCACGTGAGGGCGCTCGCGAGTAAGTGCTGAGAGCTGTATGAGTGCAGAATGAATGGAGGTCTGTGGAGCTGTAGCCCTAAAAATCCACTTTTCTCGGGATATCATTGTAATATTTGTTACGGTTTTGAGTTAGTGTCACTCACCTGTCGCCGTACTGTAGTTCAGAATTAACTCCCTGTGTCACGTGATGACGTCAGCTGGTATGCCCGTGGGGGGGCTAAGGCTAGCTAAGCCACAGGGCAAAACATTACTATCTTTTTTGTCTAGAAATTGGAATATAGCAATGAAAATGCCTTTCATTGTCTTTATAACAGAACTTTTGCCACAGATGATGCACATCGGTCTAACAGGACTCGTTGAAAACACATTGTGTTTCGCAAGTAAATACATTTCGCAAGTGTATTGGGAATGAAGCTCTTACAAAAAATGACAGCTGATAAGCAGGATAAGCAAACATCTCTTATCTTAACACGGCTCAGGCAAAGAACACTTTCAGGTGGTGTAATAGTGTTATAGTAAACCATATTATTATTATTATTATTATTATTAATAATAATAATAATAATAATAATAATAATAATAATAACTTATATCTTTTGACTGCTGTGCATGTTGACAATGACAAGAACCCCTGCAGTGGTTCAGGAAGCTTTTATTGGGAACGTTATTGGACCTTTAAGAACACATAAACAAAAGAACTACGCCCCCTGCTGGACGGGTAGTGGCTGCAGCATGTGCAGTTGGGGAAGCTGAGAGGGTTAGCGTTAGCGTTAGCCAGGGAGGGACAAGGGCAATCACGGCTTCATCACCATGGAAACAAGCCTCCATCTTTTGAGAAGCCAACATGCCACTTCCTGTCAGTCTTGCATGACATCACCAGCTTCAACCAATGGTAGGGCTGCATGAGAGAATCATGTCGCCATTCACCTCACACACACATATTGCACGCACGCGCACGCACACACACACACACACAAAACACACACACACACACACACACACACACACACACACACACACACACACACACAAAACGCATCAAATAAATTACACTTTGTCTTAAAAAATCTGCACAATAAATTAAGAGAATAAATTAATTGTATATGACGTGTCATGACCACATAAATGTTTAAATTAAATGAAATGTGACCCCACAAACATCCCCCACCCCAGACACCTTTAAACCCCACGCCACAGTGCGTGCACACACACACACACACACACACACGATTAAGGTCTTTACCACCCTGCTCCTCCGGTCCCTGTAGATCGGTTGCCTGCAGTGTCTCCCAACCAGCTCAGCATGGTTACAAACACTGGAGATGGTGTTTGTGTGTGTGTGTGTGTGTGTGTGTGTGTGTGTGTGTGTGTGTGTATTCAAACTTTAGGAGTTGCTATGTCACTTGTGTGTGTGTGTGTGTGTGTTAGTCCTTGTAGTCTGTTGTCCGTGGCCTCTCTCCTCTTGCACGGTGTGTGTGTGTGTGTGTGTGTGTGTGTTAGTCCTTGTAGACGGTCTGTTGCCCGTGGCCTCTCTCGTCGTGCATGATGTGTGTGTGTGTGTGTGTGTTAGTCCTTGTAGACGGTCTGTTGCCCGTGGCCTCTCTCGTCGTGCATGATGTGTGTGTGTGTGTGTGTGTGTGTGTGTGTGTGTGTGTGTGTGTGTGTGTGTGTGTGTGTGTGTGTGTGTGTGTGTGTGTGTGTGTGTGTGTGTGTGTGTTAGTCCTTGTAGACGGTCTGTTGCCCGTGGCCTCTCTCGTCGTGCATGATGTGTCGTCTGACGTGGATCCGCCTCACTCTTCTGTCCCCGCCCCCTGTCGCCCCCTCCTCCTCTGATTGGCCGTTGCCGGGAGATGAGCTCATGCCAGACTCCAACAGAGCCACGCCCCCTGGACCAGAGCTCCGCCCATTCTCATAGATGAGGATGTTGAGGGTCTCTTCAAAGATCCGCGCTTCAGGAAACTCCACCTACACACACACACACACACACACACACACACACACACACACACACACACACACACACACACACACACACACACACACACACACACACACACACACACACACACACACACACACACACACACACACACACACACACACACACACACACACACACACACACACACACGTTAAGCAGCAAATCAAAGGGAGGTTGTGGAGGATATGGAGTAAGCTCAGTGAGCTGAGGCGGGAGAGTGAAGATGATGGATGTGTGTGTGTGTGTGTGTGTGTGTGTGAGGGAAAAGATGATTGTGTGTGTGTGTGTGTGTGTGTGAGGGAAAAGATGATGTGTGTGTGTGTGTGTGTGTGTGTGTGTGTGTGAGGGAAAAGATGATGTGTGTGTGTGTGTGTGTGTGTGTGTGTGTGTGTGTGTGTGTGTGTGTGTGTGTGTGTGTGTGTGTGTGTGTGTGTGTGTGTGTGTGTGTGTGTGTGTGTGTGTGTGTGTGTGTGTGTGTGTGTGTGAGGGAAAAGATGATGTGTGTGCGTGTGTGTGAAGGTGAAGATGACGGGTGTGTGTTTGTATGTGTTTGTATTACGTGTGTGTGTGTGTGTGTGTGAAGATGACGGGTGTGTGTTTGTATGTGTTTGTATTACGTGTGTGTGTGTGTGTGTGTGTGTGTGTGTGAAGATGATGGGTGTGTATTTGTGTGTGTGTGTGTGTGTGTGAAGATGATGGGTGTGTGTTTGTTTGTGTGTGTGTGTGTGTGTGTGTGTGTGTGTTAAGATGATGGGTGTGTGTTTGTGTGTGTGTGTGTGTGTGTGTGTGTGTGTGTGTGTGTGTGTGTGTGTGTGTGTGTGTGTGAAGATGATGGGTGTGTGTTTGTTTGTTTGTGTGTGTGTTTGTATGTGTGTGAAGATGATGGGTGTGTGTTTGTATGTGTGTGTGTGTGTGTGTGTATGGAGATGATAATGTGTGTGTGTTTGTATGTATGTGTGTGTGTGTGTGTGTGTGTGTGTGTGTGAGAGAGATGATAATGGGTGTGTGTTTGTATTATACACTATATTGCCAAAAGTATTGGGTCACTTGCCTTGACCCCCCCTAATAACCGAAGGGACATTGGCCCTTTCCGAAACGTGCCCCTAAACCCTAGTCCTACACACTTCCACTTCGTTTGCGCGTTCACGCGAGGGTCCGCCACATTAAGTATCATCCGAAACGAATTTTGAGACGAGTGAAGTGCCTAGGGAGAGGGGCTACCACGCCTCCAGGAGCAAGTCTGCATGGATGCTGTCTTGAAACGCAGGTGCAACCGTTTTCAAGTGTTCGTGCAGCTCGCGTATCTCCCTGCCAGTTGTTTTTTGGTCCGTGTGACAGCATTTACAGACAAAAGCGTGTTTTAAGCTACATTGTAACAACTCATGTTTAGTTTGATACTCAGTAAAATGTGCAAGATCGTACAGAAGTAGGTTGTAATATTTAAACACATGTGCAGGTCGCATTTACAGCACTTTTATAATTTGATGTTAAATAAAGCATAAAATGCAACTCCTCACTCATAGTAATGAAAGGAGAGAAGAGGGATGTATATCCTAATACACAGGGGTGTCCAGAACATCTTAATTGGCGATTTAATATATATTGCCTTCATAATTTCTATGAAAACGAATATGACGTCAACTTCCTTCTCCCTTCAAGTGCATCCGAAATGTAGCGCTGTTTTAACCCCCTAACCCTTCAAATGCGAGTGTTCTCCGCACCCACGAGTGGACTTGAAAATGAAGTTCACTCGCTAACCGAGTCGAAGTGAGTAGGGATCCGTTTCGGAAAGGGCCATTATCTTCCAACCACACAGAGACGGGGTGCTAGGTGTGCCAAATAGAGTGGCTCTACACTTCCTCTAGAACTGGACATTTGATGAATATGCTAAATAAGGAGGATCCATCAGTTAGAGAGCTGCCTCGCAAATCTTTACTTCTACATCTCAATCGCCGTAAAATTCCTGCGGCTTCCTCTGACGACCCTCAATTTTTTGGGTTTAAACTTAAAGAAAATGGCAAGCTGGACATCAGGCCCGCTGGTTTTGGAGTGCGCTCTGATTGGATGGACCTCAACGATCTCTGCCAGCGCGTCGGTCTACAACTCTCCTGGCTTAGAAGAGACGGAGCAGCGGTAGCGCTCAGTGAAGACGTCATCACAAACACCCAGATCTCAGCTGTAGCCATGCTCAATACAAACAACACACACAGTCAATTGCAAACACAGAAGATTAGAGCCACGCTTCTTCACGTTAGGCAAACACAAAGCGCACAGCACTGGACGAGTTTAAAACTACAAGGAAAACTGGCGCTCCTACAATCTGCCGATCATTCTGTGTCCCATTCCATCCTGAAAAACAACTCCATTTCAGAGGAAATTCTTGTTTTCATGATTAAAGCACGATTACAATGCCTTCCAACCAAATATAATCTTGCTACATGGTATCCATCAAAGCATGACCCTTACTGTATATTACACACAAACTTGTAGGAATGCGAAACTATGGCTCATATTCTGAATGAATGTCATCACTACAAAGGACAATATGTAGCCAGACACGACCGTTTGGTCGATCTTGTTGCAAAGGATCTTAAAAGAAATGGACATGACTGCAAATTTGACTTACATAGTACTGTGAATATGAAGTGGTTTGATAATAATGCTTATGACAATGACTGCTTCAGGAACATTCCAAACACTCCAGATATTGTAATACTCCAAGCTATTGAAATATCAATCTTTAATGCAACGCATTACCCAGCTAGGATATGATTGTAGGCTAATAGTCCTGGTCTTTGGAAGTCTAGGCCATGTACATAAGAATGTTATCAGAGGGCTGCAGATGGGGGGGCTGCAGAAAAAGGTGGCAAAAAGACTTTAATACCTTGACCCCCCTAATAACCGAAGTGACATCCCATTCTTAATCCATAGGGCTTAATATGACGTTGGTCCACCCTTTCCAGCTATAACAGCTTTGACTTTTCTGGGAAGGCTTTCCAAAAGGTTTAGGAGTGTGTTTATGGGAATTTTTGGCCATTCTTCCAGAAGCACATTTGTGAGGTCACACATTGATGTTGGGCGAGGCGCTCTCCAGCACTCTGTACTGGCCTGTCAAGTTCATCTACACCAAACTCTGAGATCCATGTCTTTATGGACCTTGCTTTGTGCACTGGTGCAGTCATGTTGGAACAGGAAGTGGCCATCCAAACTGTTCCCACAGAGTTGGGAGCATGGAATTGGTCAAAATCTATTGGTTAATGCTATAGCATTCAGAGTTCCTTTCACTGGAACTAAGGGGCCAAGCCCAGCTCAGGAATGGCCCCTCCTGTTCCAACATGACTGTGCACCAGTGCACAAAGCAAGGTCCCAGAAGAGTTGAAGGAGTGTGTGTGTGTGTGTGTGTGTGTGAAGATGATGGGTGTGTGTTTGTATGTGTGTGAAGCATGGTCTGAAAATGTTAACGCTGCCTAAAAGCCAGTAGTGAGGAGCATCCAATTTCAAACCATCTGCATTCTGAATGAGGACTGTACCAGGAAATACCACTCATCCCCCCCACCACCACCAGGAAGTACCACTCCCCGATAAATATAAATATAATTATATATTGTGTACTATTTTATTGTCATTGTTTGTGTGTGATGTCAATGAAACACTCTCTCGAACACGGAATAAATAAATTATTTTCGCCCGATAACTTTAGCACGGTAAAGGAAAAGTGAATGGGACCTGCTAGTGTATTCGCTAGCTAGGTAGGACTTTGGTTAAAGTTGCTGCACACT
>NC_085015.1:370000-380000 GCF_963854185.1 Sardina pilchardus | reverse complement strand
ACAGGGGGACAGGAAGTGGGGTTACAGGGGGACAGGAAGTGGGGTTACAGGGGGACAGGAAGTGGGGTTACAGAGGGACAGGAAGTGGGGTTACAGGGGGACAGGAAGTGGGGTTACAGGGGTTAGAGGTCAGAGGTCAGGGTAGAGAGAGGAGCTGTGATGCTGTTCAACTCAAGAAACACTATTTCAATCTGATAAACATGCCACAGGGAATCTCACACACACACACACACACACAGAGACACACACACTCACACTCACACACACTCTCACACACTCTCACACACTCTCACACACTCTCACACACTCTCACACACTCTCACACACTCTCACACACACACACACACACACAGACACACACACACAGAGACACACACACACACTCACACACACACACACACACACACACAGAGACACACACACACACACACACACACACACACACACACACACACACACACACACACACACACACACACACCCGTACCCTCGGAGTCGATGGTGACCTGGGCGTGTCCGGCGGTGATGCTGCTGAGCAGGCCGTCCTCCTTGCGCAGCGTCTGGACGGTGGTGTAGTGCAGGGCGCCGCCCACATTCAGCTTCACGTACTTGCTGCTGGCCAGCCCCGCCCCCGCACACACACTCACGCCCGCACACACACTCACGCCCGCCTTCTCCTCGCGCACACACACACCGCCCGCCGCCGCCGCCACCACCGGGGGGTCCGACCCCACTCCACCCCCTGACGCCTCAGCAGACATCACCAGTGTGTGTGTGTGTGTGTGTGTGTGTGTGTGTGTGTGTGTGTGTGTGTGTGTGTGTGTGTGTGTGTGTGCTGTCCAAGGCAACTGAAACACAAAAGGAGAGATGGTTATTATGGTTCCTAGCGCGTCATATGGAGGACGAGCTCAGTGCCCCGGTGCTCGCTCCCGCCTCCCCGTGCAGCTCAGGCTGAAGTACTTGTCTACAGTAACCGACGCACCGAACCGGGCGGTCTCGTGCTGCAGACGCCGGTGAGCGCGGATGATTCAGCGTCAGAATCCTCCCGAGCGTCTGCGGCAGCCTGAGCCGAACGGCGGATAACGAATTAGGTCAACCCCGGGAGCTCGAGCTCTCGACCGGACAGCATACGAGCTCAGCCGATTGAGGCCTAGTCTTACACGCTATGCGGCAAAACTGCCGTGAAATCTCACGGTCTTCTTCCAAATACAAGTTAGCGTAAAACTTAACTTCAAACGCGTCTGATTCTGTTTGTCTCTAACCTGCACGGCTGTCATTAGTAACATTAACGTTAGCTGACGCCTTATCAACCACTATAACGGCTACTTCGAGGGCTTACGACTCTACTCACCGAGAGCAGTGCGTCTGTGTGTCTTCTGCGGGACTTCAGACAGAATCAGTCTGAGAGCTACAAGAGTCAGATCTCAGAAATCTCTGAACAAACACCGAATCTGTTTCACATCCACATCAACTACGCGAACACCAGCCCAGATTCCTCTTCCTCCTTCTTCTTTCGGCTCAGCTGAGTACAGAGTACAACAATGGCCACTTCCTGTTCTGCTATTAAGGGCGGAAGCTGATTGGCGAGGCGCACGTCTGTCAACACATATCACGCCTTCTCTGCGACGTCATCAGTGTGCACCGAGCTGCCCATCCGGCAACTCTTTAATCATTGCAGTCTGATAAACTAGGCCAATCATGTTTTTCCTACAATAGGCCTACAGCGATAGATAGATAGATAGATAGATAGATAGATAGATAGTCTTTATTGTCCTATAAGGATATTCTTCTTCACACATCATCAATCAACATTCCATAAAAGAGCAGCATTTGATGTTCACATCACATAACATCTATCACACATCACACATCACACATTACACATTACACATCACACATAACATACAACATATAACATACAACATATAATGTGTTATAGCGATGCAAATCGAAACGATCGTTGAGGAACATGTGTGATCTCAATAAATAACTTTTTGTCACACATTGTGAACTTCTACAACATAATATTTTATTGTCTAATCTCTAGCCTACATGGGCACAGACTATCGGTGAGCGATTTGTGTATGTCGCCATCTTGCAACGGCGCCATTGCTGCGGTGTGCGTTCTCGTAGTTGTTGTATGCCAATAGCCTACATGCCGGTGACTGAGAGCACAGTATGAATAAAGTTACTTGGTTTTACACGATCAGACAGTGGCCCCCAGTTACTAACGAGGGTATCTTAAATTACTGATATTAATTCATGAATTAGGCTACTATAATGAGATATTTGTAAACGGAAAGTAGAAGGAGATGTAAACACTGCTGGCTACGTTGCTGACTTCACCTTATAGCATGCTAACTAGCATTTAATCATTATGGACAGCCCAGTGATTAAAAAGTAATGTAATGATTAATGTTGGAAATAATACTTTCAGCAATAAGTATGAAATATCAAAATAGGATACAGCAAGAAAATAGACTGTCAATACACATCGCTGTGTTGACGTTCGTCGCAAGCTAACATTCCCATAGGAATAAATGGAAACGATGGAAAAAATAGCCTCCATGACCTCCCCAAATCCAAAAAAAAATATTAAATTGAAATCGGACAACGTCGTTATCTTTGGTAAACTCTTAGGTAGCTGTGGTGTAAATTATGTGACGAAATTCGAAGTCTAAATATACAAACTTTATGTTGAAAGTGAAGTAACTGCGATTTCCATAGGAACATTCTAATTAAGATCCTCGTTGCCTCACGCACACCGCAGACAGGGCGACGGCTCTACTTCCGGTATTTCGCCGAATCGGTGTATAGGGAACCTTAGTCTCTGCCCCTTCCGCTCGGTCCACTGACCTAAGATCGGGAAAAAAATGAATGAGAGTCTACGGGGAAAGATTAATTATTTTCTGGTCCCGATCGTCTTGTGCCATGAATTACACATATGCTGTTTGTCAATTTTAAAGACAAATTTTCATGTAAAGACATTTGCAGTTCATTTCGTAACTAGTGAATTACAACATTGTGAAATATTGTAATTCCATCGACTACTAGCCCACTTCACAGGCACAGCCACCGGCACCAGCAACAGCAGGTCTTATTTGAGCTTTCCCCCTTGTCGGTGAACATACCATGAGTCAGAGCATTAAACACTCCAAATAAGTTGTATTCGTCCATAGACTGTACATTAGCTACAGTAAAGTGACATAGTTGGCAGCAAGATGTAGGTAAGTAAGTTAGCGAGTGGACCGGCTCTCCATAAATGGGCTCTGGCATAGCCTATTGTAGCATTATGCTGGTAGCATAGCCTGTTGTAGCATTGTGATAGCATAGCCTTTTGTATTGTGCTGATAGCATAGCTTCTGGTAGCATTGTGATAACATAGCATATTCTAATATTCTGGCTATTGCCAGAGCCCATTTATGGAGAGCCGGTCGACTCGCTATTAACTCCATTGTACCTGCATTGTACCTGCAGTTACTATTGCAGTTCCACTAGGGGCGATCACGAGCAAGTGATCAAACAATGGGGGTCTATGGGGCTAGACGGCTAAATTGGTCTGTTTCACCTGATTGTCATTAAAAAATCGAAGATTGAATTTTAGTTTCTGCAAGCTCAATATGGGTTATAGGTCGAAAGTTGAATGAACAATTACTTATGGCCCTTTGGTTTCTCACAGACTTGGTCGTTGTTGCCCATAACACACTAGCACCCTGCTAATGAATGACGTCATTGACACGTTTCAAAGGCTTTTTAGAGCAATTAAGGGACTTAGAGAATCTAATACTCAGCCGTGTGTATTTTCCTTGACCCCCCTTTCACATGCAATATTCCGATTTCTACACAAAAATTATATCCAGAGAAAAGTGGATTTTAGGAGAAACTCCATTCACCTCCATTCATTCTCCACTTGCTCGCGATCGCCCTCTAGTTGCAGTACCATGCGGAAGTATTCAGCGAGTGGTCGTTCTTCCCTTATTAGACATTCTCTGCTATTGCCTTGTCTGTTCCCATGGAAGCAGTAGAGGCTCTCTGATTGGTGCATCTGTCTGGTGCACCCGCCCCTACAGAGGGCCCAGAACTTCAGAGGGGTGTTTTGACTGACATGCAACATAACCAATGAGAGATCCACAGCTCCACAGGTTCTACAGTCCAAGAGACCACACTGACAAGAGCACCCATCCAACAGAGACTTTTATTTCATTTTAAATTTAGGCAAATAAATAACGTCTCCATGGTAACATTTCCTGTGAGTAAATGTATGGCACTGTGGCCCAGGCGGCTGGCGTTGGCACAGTCATGAAATAAACACAAACAAACAAACAAACAAACAAACAAACCAACCAACAAACAAACAAACTGAGCATTTCAGTTAAGTACTGCGTCACGGCAACAAGCATATCTGCGGGGTTCTGCAACAGAGTGCAACAACATCTACTGGCACTGGGAACAAACATGGCGTCCAGTCGCCTGCCGGCACCGGGCCAGCTCACGGGCCGCGTCCAGAACCAGACCAGGTGGGCGTGGCCAGAGGTGGGCGGGGCCAGAGGTGGGCGGGGCCAGAGGTGGGCGGGGCCAGTGGTGGGCGGCGAGTGGGCGGAGATGTCTGATGGGTTGAAGCGCGAGCGGGAAAATATACAATCATGTGCAGCAGGGGCGGAAGGCCTTCACCAGGGGAACTGCGCAGAACTGCCCGGTGGAGAACCCTCAAGAACCTGGGGAACCGCCCGGTAGAACCTTCTAGAACCTGGGGAACCGCCCGGTAGAACCCTCAAGAACCTGGGGAACCGCCCGGTAGAACCTACTAGAACCTGGGGAACTGCCCGGTACCGAGTCAGAACCAGACCCGTGCGGCGGTTCCCCGAGCAGGTGGAACACTGGTGGTCCCAGATGGAGCTGGCTGTTGCTTCTGCCCTTAGCAAAGATCATGGAGGTGTTTCTATGGCAACAGTTTGGAAGCATGAAGTAACGTCACATTATGGGGTTTGTTTTGGCACTGAAACTGTAATCTGTGGACAGAAGCCTCAATATTCAATCAAATATTTACATTCAGTTTGTTCATGTAGTGTAGGTGAATGTCTAGCTTACTGTGTGTATGTATACTATTTTGTATAGATGTTTCTGTGTGTGTGTGTGTGTGTGTGTGTGTGTGTGTGTGTGTGTGTGTGTGTATGTGTGTGTGTGTGTGTGTGTGTGTGTGTGAGTGAGTGAGTGTAAGAGAGAAGAGTACATGCACATGTATAATGTTGTGTGTGTGAGATACAGAGGTGTGTTAATATGTGTCTGTGTGTGTGTCTGTCTGTCTCTCTTTTTAAAAAATAACAAATTGCCCTCTCCCTCATGTGATGACCCCTCCACACACACACACACACACACACACACACCACACACACACACACACACACACACACACACACACACACACACACACACACACACACACACACACACACACACACTTACTTAGCACAGCTCTCTGTAAGGCACCTTCCAGAGGAGAACAGAAATGTTTGAAAACACACAATTGAGAGATGCCTCTAACCACACACACACACACACACACACACACAGACACTTTTACACACACTCCCACAAGCACACTTTCACCATCACACACACACACACACACACACACACACATACACACACACTGTTTTGTGCTATGCCACACAGACACCACTAAGCACACACACAGTAATGGTGAAACAATCACAATATCCGGAAGAGAGACAGACACACACACACACACACACACACACACAGACACACACATCCTCACAGAAATACATACTACGCATGTGCACAAGAGCACACACACACACACACACACACACACACACACACACACACACATACACACACACCTGCATGTGTCATTTGCTGCCATTCAGAATCCCACTGAGATGAAGGGATGGAACGATGGAACAACGGAGGGATGGAATAATGGAGGGATGGAAGGTGGAGAGGTGGAGGGAGGCAAAAATGAACAATGGATAATTTGAGGGAGAGAAACAGATGATAGAGAGGAGAGAGAGGAATGTACATAAGGAGAGGAGGAGAGGGGGAGGAGGTGGAGGAGAGGAGGAGGAGAGGGAGGAGAGGAGGAGGAGGAGGAGGAGAGGCGGAGGAGAGGAGGAGGAGAGGGAGGAGAGGGAGAGGAGAGGAGGAGGAGGAGAGGAGGAGGAGAGGGAGAGGAGAGGGGGAGGAGGAGGAGAGGGAGAGGAGAGGAGGAGAGGAGGGGGGAGGAGAGGAGGAGGGGGAGGAGGAGAGGGGTGATATTTGTCGTCTAGTGCTGGGAAGAGGGGAAAGAGAGGGAGCACAGGGAGAACATTAATGAACCTAAGGAGAGGAGGAGGAGGAGGAGGAGGAGGAGGAGGAGGAGAGGGGTGTGTGTGTGTGTGTGTCCTCCAGGGATGGGAAGTTTGACGGCTTCAGATTGACACTTCATACTCTCGCGTGTCCTAGGAAGGAAAACAGCAGATTACACTCTGTGTGAGTGTGCGTGTGTGTGTGATTGTGTGAGAGTGTGTCTTTGTGTGTGAGTATGCGTGTGTGTTTGTGTGAGAGTATGCTTGTGTGTGTGTGTGAGTATGCGCGTGTGTATGATTGTGTGAGAGTGTGTGTGAGTATGCGTGTGTGTGTGATTGTGTGAGAGTGTGTGTGAGTATGCATGTGTGTGTGAGTATGCGTGTGTATGCTTGTGTGTGTGAGAGTGTGTGTGATTGTGTGAGAGTGTATGTGAGTATGCGTGTGTGTGTGAGAGTGTGTGTGATTGTGTGTGTGTGTGTGTGTGAGTATGCGTGTGTGTGTGTGTGAGTATGCGTGTGTGTGTGTGTAAGAGTGTGTGTGTGAGTGTGTGTGAGTTGGCGTGTCTCATCCCAGCCTCATAGATAGGGTTGTTAAAGTCGGACTCCACTGTAATCAGACTGTAAGAGTGTGTGTGAGTATGCGTGTGTGTGTGTGTGTGTGTGTAAGAGTGTGTGTGAGTATGCGTGTGTGTGTGTAAGAGTGTGTGTGAGTAAGCGTGTATGTGTGTGTAAGAGTGTGTGTGAGTATGCGTGTGTGTGTGTGTGTAAGAGTGTGTGTGAGTATGCGTGTGTGTGTGTAAGAGTGTGTGTGAGTATGCGTGTGTGTGTGTGTGTGTGTGTGTAAGAGTGTGTGTGAGTATGCGTGTGTGTGTGTAAGAGTGTGTGTGAGTAAGCGTGTATGTGTGTGTAAGAGTGTGTGTGAGTATGCGTGTGTGTGTGTGTAAGAGTGTGTGTGAGTATGCGTGTGTGTGTGTAAGAGTGTGTGTGAGTAAGCGTTAGGGCACATCAAGTGCCCCTCTTTCTCTCAAAAACACTTCTATGGTGGATAATATTATGCCATTTGATGAATAAACAACTAGAAAAGCACTCAGAGAGCGCAGACCTCCGCCTGTATTGTTCTTCATTTGAACCTGAACTATTCCGATCGCCACCACGTGACCACTAAGCGAAACATATAAACGGCTCAAATCCCAACGGTGTTACGGATCACTCCCAAAATGTTATCGTTTCTTCCTTGGGTCATGTCTGACCTTCCCTTACAATTTCATCAAAATCCATCCATTACTTTTTGAGTTATCTTGCTAACAGACAGACAGACAGACAGACAGACAAACAAACAGATGCCGGTCTCCGATGAAAACCTTGGCGGAGGTAATAAATATGAAATTTGGTGAAGATTGATAATGATCTAGGGGTACCACAATGCACCTTCAGTTTGACAATGGCCAATTTTGGCTATTTTCTAATAATGGTCTTTACTTAAAGTGTAACTTCACCCCATAACTCCACCCACTTCACATTTCTGAAAAAGTCTTTCAAAATGGGCAGGACGTTCTGAAATTCGGAAGGTAGTGCAGCACAGCCAATCAACCATGGTGATTTTGTGTCAATCTGGGAATGAGTGCTGCAGACATGGCTTATCACAGGTAGGCTAATCAGGGCAGCAGGTGTTGGGGCGTTTCATTCCTAATTTGTAACGACCCGGTGACGTAGTCTCGGCAGAAAAGTGCAGGACTACGTCAGCATTCCAATAGCATTTTGGACCAAAATGCCATGGCAAGTTTCAACCTGTAGAGGGCGCGGAAAGCTATATCTCCAATACAAAATCATACGAAATGTTACTTTTCTCGGGAAACACGATTTTTGTCAATATTAAGCCTGGTAATAGTGTAGGTCACCACTTATGAGTAATTTCAATCAATCAACAGCTCAAAAAACATATTTTAGGGTGCAGTTACACTTTCAGCAACTAGAAAAGCACTCAGAGAGTGCAGACCTCCGCCTCTATTGTTCTTCCGAGGTTGTCATACATTTGAACTAGTGATGCGCAGGTCGTCTCGTAACCCATGGACCCCGCGGGTTGGGGCGGGGAAAGAAATTAGAACTTTATTTGCGGGGTGGGTTGCCATTAAAAACAAAATTAAAATGAAAAATCCATGTATGTTGCGTTCAATTCCCTATAGCCTAAAGGAACCGTATGTAGGATTTTGGCCAAAACGAGTAGGCTGCAATTACTTTCAAAATACTGTAGCGCGGTGTATCGCCTCCCCCTCTCCTCTGAGTCGCGGTTGCCAGCTTGCTGCAGGATCCAACAGGAACGTAGGCTGCTAGCTTTCAATGGCAAGCGCTAATGTTGTTTTCCTCAGCTTAATGACAGAGAAACAAACTCTGATATTGCATTGCTAACGTTAGCAATGACTAGCCGTTATTATTTCCTAAACAATTCCTTAGCCTACCTTTTCAATTCAATGAGCCATATGGCTCCACATAACGTTACTTTGCACAAACATACCATGCCATCACACCACTAAGCGAAACACATAAACGGCTCTGGAATCCTGACGGTGTTACGGATCACTCCCAAAATGTAATAGTTTCTTCCTTGTGTCATGTCTGACCGAATTCCATCCATTACTTTTTGAGTTATCTTGCTAACAGACAGACAGACAGACAGACAGACAGACAGACAGACAGACGCCGGTCCCCGATGAAAACATAACCTCCTTGCCGGAGGTAATAAGCCCCGAGAGGCCGTGGGTTATACTGTATAATCGAACAGCTAAGAGGCGTTGTTAGGCATGACGCGAAGCGGAGTTATACCGTATATCCCACGGACTCGAGTGGCTTATTGCTTTTCTAAAACGGTTACTACGTCGATCTAGCAAGATTTCATGAAACTAAGGCACAGCAACGACAATGTAACGATGTATTCATAGATAATCTTTCTTCACTCTAACTTTTGTGCTAGTTTTGTGGTAGTGCATTACTATAGAACGAAATGCGGTCAAGGTGTCAGTTTATCGTGATATTTACAACGGCATGGAACGTGATTCAGCCAATCACAATCAAGGACCGGAACTATCCATTTTAGAAACTACATTTAAATTTAATGATGTCATATCGTGCTAGGGAAAATGTACAATGTTCACCAACAATTGTAAATGTTAGACTTTCAAAATACATGCAACTGTTATGTTTTTTGTAAACAGAAGTTATATATGTCACTAATTGACATTATTAAGTTTAAATATTGTGTAACGAAGATTATATTACCCCATGATCATTATCAATCTTCACCAAACTTCATATTTATTGTTTATTCATCAAATGGCATAATATTATCCACCATAGAAGAGTTTCTGAGAGAAGGAGGAGCACTTGATGCGCCCAAGTATGCGTGTGTGTGTGTGTGTGTGTGTGTGTGTGTGTGTGTGTCTCACCCCAGCCTCATAGAGAGGGTTGTTGAAGTCGGACTCCACTGTAATCGGACTGTAAGAATGTGTGTGAGAGAGAGACTTCCAGAACAGCGGCTTCCAGTGCAGCCTACACACACTGAGAGAGAGAGAAACACACACACACACACACACACACACACACACACACACACACACACACACACACACACACCGTACCGTCAAGTTAGAAGCCTGTATGATTTGGTGAAGATGGAATTCAGTCAAAGATTTAAGATC
>NC_085015.1:342500-360000 GCF_963854185.1 Sardina pilchardus | reverse complement strand
CTAGGGTAACAGAATTAGCCCCACTAGGGTAACAGAATTAGCCCCACTAGGGTTAGCACCAAGGGGGCAGCGAATGTTCTGAGAGTGTAGACAGTATGGCGGCCGCCATGCTAAAAAGGAGACCAGTGCTAGCTGGCCATTCCATTGAATCCTATGGGGCGTAAGCGCCACTTTTGACATCAAATAACGTTACAGCTGAAGCGTTTTAAGCCTTTATATGAACATTTTCTGTTGTCGGAGTACATACTACATTGTGAAATTGGCGTCATAATCTCGTAACTGTCTTATCGGCAGAGTAATAAACGTTTTCCGAAATCAATGCTAAAGTGGTAATGCGCATGCGTCCATAGAGAGTAAAGCGTCGCCATAGGTCAGACTCGGTCAGACTACGTGCCTACGTCACATATACGACACCTGAGCCTGCGCAGGAGACCTATGACGGAAATAGAAGACCAAAAAAACGTTGAAATTTGCTTCCTCGGTCTCTGCTGACGTCTACGTGATAGCTCTGTCCATATCTTTTACTGTCTATGGTTAGCACAGGGTTGCCGGTTCGATCTCTGACCAGTAGGGAAATGTGGGCGGGGGAAGTGATTGAGCACATCCATGGCTGAAGTGCCCACACACACACACACACACACACACACACACACACACACACACACACACACACACACACACACACACACACACAAGCAAGGCACCTAACCCCTCACACACACACACAGACACACACACAAGCAAGGCACCTAACCCCTGTGTTCACTGTGTGCTGTATGTGTTTCAATAATTCACAGATTGGTGTAAATGCAGAGACCTAAAGAGTATACTTATATTTACACTTATAGTAACATTAGCCTAATGTTGAGTTAGCAGTAGTGTGAGCTAGAAGCAGCATTAGCCTGATGCTGAGTTAGTAGTATAGGGATAGGCATTCGGTTAAATTTTCCTAGTCGATCGTCGGGAGAATTAACGATCAACTATCGATTAATCATTAATATTTTCATACCAAAATTAATTATTTATTACATTTAAAATGCAATGAAAATACAAAACCACAACGTGTTTGTTGCGTAGTGTGAGTCTTGAAGCAATGAAATCAATTTACGTTAGCCTGATGCTGAGTTAGCAGTAGCATTAGCCTGATGCTGAGTTAGTAGTAACGTTAGCCTGATGCTGAGTTAGTAGTAACGTTAGGCTGATGCTGAGTTAGCAGTAGCATTAGCCTGATGCTGAGTTAGTAGTAACGTTAGCCTGATGCTGAGTTAGCAGTAGCATTAGCCTGATGCTGAGTTAGTAGTAACTTTAGCCTGATGCTGATTCATGTTCACATTCCACTGCATCAGGTCGATCCTTCGGACATAGTTAGGGTAACTGACTACACGCCTTCATGTGTCTGAATCTGACTCGTGTTGAAGACTACACACATACACACACAAACACAAACTCACACTCACACACATACACACACAAACACAAACTCACACTCACACTCACACACACACACCCTGACTCACCCTCGTAGCGTAGGGCGAAGAGCAGGGGGATGGAGGCGGAGTCAGCGGTGAGCTCTAGGTAGAGGGAGGGGCCCTCGCTCACGATGCCGCGCTCCGGAACATCATCCAGGTCCGAGTCGAAGAGCAGCGGAGCCACCGAACTGTTCCCGCTCCGCACCACCAGCCTACGGACCGCAGAGATTAGGAAGAGCAGAGATGGGATTAGGAACAGCAGAGATGGGATTAAAGATAGCAGAGATGGGATTAGGAACATCAGAGATGGGATTAGGAAAGGCATAGATGGGATTAGAGATAGCATAGATGGGATTAGAGATAGCATAGATGGGATTAGGAAGAGCAGAGATGGGAATAGGAACAGCAGAGATGGGATTAGGAAGAGCATAGATGGAATTTGAGATAGTATAAATGGGATTAGGAACAGCAGAGATGGGATAGAGATAGCAGAGATGGGATTAGAAATAGCATAGATTAGCATAGATGGGATTAGAGATAGCATAGATGGGATTAGGAAGAGCAGAGATGGGATTAGAAATAGCAGAGCTGGAGTTGGGAAGAGCAGAGATGGGATTAGAGATAGCATAGATGGGATTAAAGATAGCATAGCATGAAGATGTATTGTACCGTTATCCGAAGTCTTCTTATTATTACAGTGCTCAACTAGGCTCCATTTCTCTGTGTGTCTCTCTATTCAACAAGAATACATCCATTTAACTATTTGTCTATCAACATCCAATAATTCATTTACGCATACACATCCATTCAACTATTTGTCTATCAACATCTATTAAGCCATGTCAACCTAGTAACCATCATAGAAACTAACATGATTAACCTAGCAACCAGCACAGCTACCACTTTCTTTGGGGTAGCGACCATCATAGCAACAACCTAGCAACCATTACATCTTAGTAATATTAATACAAACCACTTTCCATTCAACTTTCTATCCATCTACTTCCAGCCATGCATTCATCCATTACACCATCAGCCTATCAGCATTTATTAAACCATTAAACCATCAGCCTATCAGCATCCATTAAGCAATCAGCCTATCAGCATCCATTACACCATCAGCCTATCAGCATCCATTACACCATCAGCCTATCAGCATCCATTAAACCATCAGCCTATCAGCATCCATTACACCATCAGCCTATCAGCATCCATTAAACCATCAGCCTATCAGCATCCATTACACCATCAGCCTATCAGCATCCATTAAACCATCAGCCTATCAGCATCCATTAAACCACCAGCCTGTCAGCATCCATTCATCCATTAAACCACCAGCCTGTCAGCATCCATTCATCCATTAAACCATCAGCCTATCAGCATCCATTACACCATCAGCCTATCAGCATCCATTAAACCACCAGCCTATCAGCATCCATTAAACCACCAGCCTGTCAGCACCATTAATATATGTGTAGTATCAGAGAATGTCTAATAGGGGGAGATCCGCCACTCTCTAAATACTTCCGCATGGTACTGCAACTAGAAGACCATCGCGAGCAAGTGGAGAATGAATGGAGGCGAATGGAGTTTCTCCTAAAATCCACTTTCCTCTGGATGTAATTTTTTGTGTAGAAATCGGAATATTGTACATGCGAAAGGGGGGTCAAAGAAAATACACACGGCTGAGTATTAGATTGTTGAAGTCCCTTAATTGTTCTAAAAAGCTTTTCAAATGTGTCAATGACGTCATTCATTAGCAGGATGCTAGTGTGTTATGGGCAACAACGACCAAGCCTGTGAGAAACCAAAGGGCCATAAGTAATTGTTCATTCAACTTTCGACCTATAATTCACACACACACACACACACACACACACACACACACACAATATCAATAGCCAATGCCAATGACATGGTGTGTTCCAGGAAAGAGACAGACATTCTCATCGTCATGGTGAAATATGGAGGGGTGGGGTTACCATTCTCATCGTCATGGTGAAATATGGAAGGGTGGGGTTACCATTCTCATCGTCATGGTGAAATATGGAAGGGTGGGGTTACCATTCTCATCGTCATGGTGAAATATGGAGGGGTGGGGTTACCATTCTCATCGTCATGGTGAAATATGGAAGGGTGGGGTTACCATTCTCATCGTCATGGTGAAATATGGAGGGGTGGGGTTACCATTCTCATCGTCATGGTGAAATATGGAAGGGTGAGGTTACCATTCTCATCGTCATGGTGAAATATGGAGAGGTGGGGTTACCATTCTCATCGTCATGGTGAAATATGGAGGGGTGGGGTTACCATGGGCACTGTGCCTAGTGAGCAATTAGTACTTGAATCAAACTTGATTGACAGCTGTCACTCACTTGTCGTTGTCCTCATCCAGAGCAACTCTCTCGAAATGGAGGTGGAGCCTGTGTCCCTCCCTAGCCTCCATCAGCCAATGGCAGCTGAGATTGGTGCCGCCGCTATGGTTACCGGCAGGGGCGATGGTCGGGGAGAGAATACGCCCCACTGTGGCATTTCTGATCCACCCTCCACAGGACACAGCTGGGAGGACACACACACACACACACACACACACACAACACACACACACACACACACACACACACACACACACACATGAACACACACAACACACACACACACACGGATGAACACACAAATGCATGAACACGCACACATGCACACACATGCACACACACCATGGGAGGCACCCAGTTATTTCTGATTGTAACACAATGCTAACATAACGCTGTGCTAACACTATGCTACCAGAGAGGGTTAAAGCGGAGCGAGAGGCATTGGTCATTATGTCTTTCTGGATTTGTTGACAGTATTTAGAAAATTTTGTCATAATCTGTAAATGTTTGCGATCATTTCAAGCATAATAGTGTAATATTTAGGGTTTGGATTAGTAAAGAAAATAACTTAATATCAGACCATGCCGCTGCCAATTACTGTTTGGTTGCTAGCGAGCTAGCTAGCCTCCTAGCTAAAGTAACATTCTAAAAGGAGAAGTGTACATTTCTTTGAAATGACAACTAGCTGAATAACATTAGCGACAATAAAATTGGACAGAAGAGTCTGTGCAGCGTCTACAGGCCTGTTTTGACTGCACTAATTGGGATATGTTTATAGAGGCATGTGGGGGAGATTTGGATCAGTTAGCCGATGTAACATGTTCCTATGCCGCATTCTGTAGAGACATGATTATACCAAGCAAAAGTGTAAAAATGTACTCTAATAACAAGCCATGGGTCACAAAATCTGTTAAATCCTGCATTCAGGCTAAGAAACTTGCCTTCAAACATGGGACTGCCTCTGAATTGTATACAGCCACAAAAGACATGAAAACTGATATTTTAAGGGCTAAACAGAACTATAAACAATCCTGGAAAATAAAATGGCTGCAAACAACTTGGGCTCTGCCTGGTCAAGTATGAAGGCCATCGCAGGCATCAGTAACTCACAAAATATAAGCACTGTCACTTTAGAAGATTTTGATGCAGATCCTGAACTTGCAAATGGTTTTAATAATTTATTTTCTCGATTTGATACTTAAAACCTAAAAACCCTATAAACCCAAATAAAAGTTATGGATCTGACAATATCTGTGGTAGACTGCTTAAGTTGTGTTCTAAAGAACTCTGTTCAATTTTGAATTAAATATTTAATAAGTCCTTACGGAATCAGCATGTTCCAAAATGTTGGAAGGATGCAGTAGCTGTTCCAGTCCCCAAGACAAGCTGCCCCAAAGCACTAAATGGTTTTAGGCCTATTGTACTGACATTGTCATGACATCTTTTGAGAAAATAGTAAGAAATGAAATCTTAAAGAAGGCTGCGTCTGATAGTGACCAATATCAGTTTGCCATACAGGCCACACAGAGGGGTTGAGGATGCCACAGGCACTCTGATGAACATGCTTTTAAACATTTAGAAGGAAAGGGAACACATGCTCAGCTTTTATTCATAGATTTCTCCTCTGCTTTGAACACAATTCAACCTCACATCTTAACAGAAAGACTTTTAGAGCAATTTGATCTTAGTGAAAATCTTGTTGGCTGGGTTTTAGATTTTCTAACTGACAGGACACAAGGAGTGCGAGTCAATGGAGTACTGTCTGATCAGATATGTTCCTCCACTGGCTCCCCTCAGGGCTGTGTTCTGTCTCCTCTCTTGTTCATCCTCTACACCAACATGTGTCACAGCAACAGAGGAGACAGACGTATTTTAAAGTATGCAGATGACTCTGTCATTGTAAGCCTGCTACAAGGGAATGAAACAGGTCATGGTCCAGTTGTCCAGGATTTTGTAGACTGGTGTGACAGGTCATTTCCAAAACCAAAAACATGTGCATTGATTCTAGGAAACTCACCATGGCTAAGGAAATCATCAGCATAAAGGGTCAAGCAGTGGAGTGTGTCAACAAAAATAAATACCTGGGGACCATCATTGACAATAATTTAACCTTTGAGTCAAACTGTGAGGCTGCATACAAAAAGGGGAACCAGCGGCTATACTGTCTGAGGAAATTGTCCTCCCTCCACATCGACAGAAAGTTGCTCACTATGTTTTATCACTGCTTCACTGAATCTGTCATCTCTTCTGGTCTCTTGGTTCAGCAACCTACCCCTGAAAAATAAAAATTCTCTGAACCAAATTGTGAGGTGGGCTAGTAGGCTGATTGGAGAGCCACAGCTGAGCCTGGAGTCCCTACACAGCAGGCAGCTACAGAGGCTAGTTGGGTCAATCTTAGAGGATAGATCCCACCCACTACACAGCCAATTCCAGCCTCTCCCATCAGGCCGCAGGTACAAAATGCCCGCCTGCAAAACTAAAAGATACAGAGGCAGTTTTGTTCCCTCAGCTGTCATAATATTAAATAATCTGTATTTTATCCCCTGAATTATATATTTATATATATTTTAGAGATTTAACCATGTCTCTATGTCTGGAGCACTGTTGCCACTGTTATGTCAGTGTCTTCTTGTTTTTTGTCAATGTCATTAATGTCGTCTATGTGTGTGTAAGCAGCCTACTCTCTTTTTACCTGCAACCAAATCTACCCTTGTGTACAATAAAAGTTACCTTACCTTACCTTACCTTAGTAAAAGTGGATAGTTTATGCTCAAGTGAATTGCTTTGTTCACAGACTAATTAAATGATTCATTCGATGTCCTAAAAAATGATTAATTGGTATCATACATGATTATAGACAATAATACTGTAAACAAAAGGAATTGCAGGTTAAGAGAGAAAGTTTATTTAGTGACGTAAGGTGACACTTCCATGTATGCAGACCGTTTTGCTCCAATAGTACGAAGTGCGTTGCTCTATCTTGTTAGTGACCAAGGATCTACTGTAACACTATGTAGTATGTCCTGCACAGTAGGTCATGTGACTGTGGGGGAGGACGTGATTGGTCGCTTACCCACACAGTAGGTCATGTGACTGTGGGGGAGGACGTGATTGGTCGCTTACCCACACAGTAGATCATGTGACTGTGGAGGAGGACGTGATTGGTCGCTTACCCACACAGCGGGGCTGGGCGGAGCTCCAGCGAGGGCGCGTGGTGTTCAGGCAGGTGGCGACCTCGTGACCTCTGACCTGGAAGCCGGGGTCACAGTGGAAGTGCGCCTGACCCCCAGGGTGAAGGTCAGTCACCGTCACACCTCCTCCCTCCAGGGGCAGCGGGAACGGACAGGACAACAGGAACGCTGAGGAGGAGGAGAGGAGAGAGGGAGAGGAGGAGGAGAAGAGGAGGAGGGAGGGAGAGAGGGAAGGAGGGATGATGAGAGAGAGAGGGACAGGGAGGCAGAGAAGAGAGAGGAGAGGAGAGGTGGTGGGTATCAGCCAATCAGAGAGCAGAATACTGTATGGGAGATATTGGCCAATCCCAGAGCAGAATACTGTGTGGGACTTTTTTGGCCAATCCCAGAGCAGAATACTGTATGGGCGATATTGGCCAATCCCAGAGCAGATGACTGAGGCGTACCCTGGTAGTGCAGACTGAAGAGCCCGTGATTGGTCTGCCGGAGGCTGCGGTAGTGGATCTGCACCTGATTGGTGGAGCTGCGGATCACCTGACCCTCCTTCATGATGGTCTCATTGGCCAGCAGCTCTGGCTCTGCCTCTCCAACACCCAGAATAGTCAGAGACTCGTCCTTCGACAGATTCACCTTCTGGACCTGAACACACACACACACACACACACACAACACACACACACACACACACACACACACACACACACACACACACACACACACCATTGATATTAACATAACACACATAACGCACGCACGCACGCACGCACGCACGCACGCTCTCTCTCGCCCTCAGCAGATGCTCTAATAAAGCTATATATTATATATTATAATATATATATATTATAACATGATAGAGTTCATCTTGAACATGTGTTTTAATGAAGCCATAACGCTCATTTGCTGACAACTTGAGTTGAGATTCTTACAACCTGTATCTCTACGCTGTATCCAGGGTAGTGCGGAATGTTTACCTGTATCTCTACGCCGTATCCGGGGTAGTGCAGAATGTTTACCTGTATCTCTACGCCGTATCCGAGGTAGTGCGGAATGTTTACCTGTATCTCTACGCCGTATCCGAGGTAGTGCGGAATGTTTACCTGTATCTCTACGCCGTATCCGGGGTAGTGCGGAATGTTTACCTGTATCTCTAGGCCGTATCCGGGGTAGTGCGGAATGTTTACCTGTATCTCTACGCTGTATCCAGGGTAGTGCGGAATGTTTACCTGTATCTCTACGCCGTATCCGGGGTAGTGCAGAATGTTTACCTGTATCTCTACGCCGTATCCGAGGTAGTGCGGAATGTTTACCTGTATCTCTACGCCGTATCCGGGGTAGTGCGGAATGTTTACCTGTATCTCTACGCCGTATCCGGGGTAGTGCGGAATGTTTACCTGTATCTCTACGCCGTATCCGGGGTAGTGCGGAATGTTTACCTGTATCTCTACGCCGTATCCGGGGTAGTGCGGAATGTTTACCTGTATCTCTACGCCGTATCCGGGGTAGACGGCAATGCTGTAGGTGCACTCGAGCGGGGAGAGAGGAGCAGCCAGCGGATCCAGAGACTCAACCAGCCCCTCCAGCCCCGTCAGGCTAGCATTACACTGGACTGCGCACGCACACACACACACACACACACACACACACACACACACACAGAGAAAGCAAGAGAGACATTAGATAGGCTGGCATTACATTGGACTACGCACACACACACACACACACACACACACACACACACACACAAAGCAAGAGAGACATTAGATAGGCTGGCTTTACATTGGACTACGCACACACACACACACAGACAGAACCATTAGGACGATAGTCTGGTGTTACACTAAGAGAGGGATAGAGAGAGAGAGAGAAACAGAGAGAGGGAGAGAAAGAGAGAGAGAAAAAGAGAGAGAACAAGAGAGAGAGAAAGAGAGAACGAGAGAGAGAGAGAACCATTAGACAGATAGGCTGGCATTAGACTGAACTATTCACACAGGCCAAGAGAGAGAACAGCTAGCATTTGTGCTAAAGTCCACCAACCAGGAGTGTGCACCGTAGTGATGGTTGTCGTGGTGATGAGGGTGGTGGTGGTCTCTTCCTCTGTGGGAGAAGATGTGACACCCCCCCCAGCTGACTGCCCCCCCCTCGGAGCAGAGGATGATGTCACAGCTGTTGTCAGGACACCAGGGGACATCACCGTGGAGACGGGCTGAATGTGCCTCACAGACGGGACTGCCTGTGTGGGGTCAGGGGTCGTGCCTGTAGAGGGCAGAAGGTCAGAAGGTCACAGGACTATCTAGCTGTTTCTCAAAGTCAAGAGCGCATCCTTGATAGAATGCTTCCTTGCGAGTCGGGTGCTAGAGAGACAAGGCTACACACCTTCCCAGTACCCTCCCCAGCCTTCAAGATCACATGCAATGGAACAGCCTAGCGAGTGTGGAAGTGCACGTCAACCGTGCACGGTTCCGGCTACGCGCTTCATTTGAACCGTGGAAATTGTGCTGCTTTTACAGGAGGAAGTGCAGCTGCACTTTCCTCTAAATAAACGTAGCCAGTATTTCCACATTCGACTTGGTCTTCACATATCACAATCCGTAGTTCATAATTATGTTAGTGTCACGGTAATGGTAGCCTTGTCTGTTAAACTTGTACGCATTGGGGGAAGTTCAGAGATAAATTAATAACACAAGTCTATCAAAACACATCTATTCATACACATTGACATGCATTTATGATGAATATGCACAATAACTTGATATAAATGCCTGAGCAAATATAGCCTACGATGAAATGAATAAAACACTCATATTTAGCCAACATTAACACGCATTGCTTTGCATCTTCTTTCCATCTCCCTCTCCCTCTTTTTTTTAAATCACACCGTTAGGGAATTTCTAATCGTCCATACGCAAAGGATTGTGGGATATTTCTTCACGTCGAGTATCCATCTATGTATCCTCGAAAATTCTCCGAAATTCTCAGAAGGAAGGACTCAGTACTTGATAGAATTTGAAAGCATCCTTGACTTTAGAACAGTGCTTGACGAGATTTGATGACGCAACGTCCTTGAAAAAGTGGCTTGGAAGGACCCATCCTTGACTTTGAGAAACAGCCCACTTGTGGCTGGAGATTTGTGGCAGCTCTTTTGCTAACATCAGTGATGTAGATAGACTCACCATGGGGCAAGCTCTCAACAACACTTAGAGTAGGGGTTTGAGTTCACACTCAGCTAGCGGCTATCCAGCTAGTCACTATCCAGCTAGCTACTATCAGCCACTATCCAACCAGCCTACATCCAGCTAGCTGCTATATCTAAGCCTATCTGGCAAGGCTATGGGTGTTTCTCAAAGTCAAGAGCTCGTCCTTGATAGAATGCTTTCTCTCGAGTCGAGTGCTAGAGAGACAAGGCTACACACCTTCCCAGTACCCTCTCCAGCCGTTAAGATCACATGCAATGGAACAGCCTAGCGAGTGTGGAAGTGCACGTCAATTGTGCACGGTTCCGGCTGCGCGCTTAATTAGAACCGTGGAAATTGTGCTGCTTTTACAGGAGTTCCGACAACTGCAGCTGCACTTTCCTCTAAATAAACTTTTTGGAGTAGCCTACAGTATTTCCACATTCGACTTGGTCTTCACATATCACAATCTGTAGTTTATAATTATGTTAGTGTCAATGGAAAGTTATACTGGTAAATGGCAACAGCAACGGTAATGTTAAACTTCTATAAAGTTCGCATTGGGCGAAGTTCTGAGATAAATTAATAACGTCTATCACAACTTATTCATGCACATTGACATATGCATTTATGATGAATATGCACAATAACTTGATATAAATGCCTGAGCAAATATACGATGGCATTAAAAAACACTTGATAAATCATATTTAGCCTACATTGCATCCGTACTGCTTCTTTGCATCTACTTTCCATCTCCCTCTCCCTCTTATTTTTAAATCACACCGTCAGAAAATGGCCCTTTCCGAAACCAGCCCCTAAATCCTAACACTACACACTTCCACTTCGTTTGCGCGTTCACGCGAGGGTCCGTCACATTAAGTATCATCCGAAACGAATTTTGAGTCGAGTGAAGTGCCTAGGGAGAGGGGCTACCACGCCTCCAGGAGCAAGTCAGCATCGATGCTGACTTGAAACGCAGGTGCAACCATTTTCAAGTGTTCGTGCAGCTCGTGAATCTCCCTGCCAGTTGTTTTTTGGTCCGTATGACGGCATTTACAGATAAAAGCGTGATTTAAGCTACATTGTAACAACTCATGTTCAGTTTGATACTCAGTAAAATGTGCAAGATCGTACAGAAGTAGGCTGTAATATTTGAACACATGTGCAGGTCGCATTTACAGCACTTTTATAATTTGACGTTAAATAAAGCATAAAATGCAACTCCTCACTCATAGTAATGAAAGGAGAGAAGAGGGATGTATATCCTAATACATAGGGGTGTCCAGAACATCTTAATTGGCGATTTAATATATATTGGCTTCATAATTTCTATGAAAACGAATATGACGTCAACTTCCTTCTCCCTTCAAGCGCATCCGAAATGTAGCGCTGTCTTAACCCCCTAACCCTTCAAATGCGAGTGTTCTCCGCACCCACGAGTGGACTTGAAAAGGAAGTTCACTCGCTAACCGAGTCGAAGTGAGTAGGGATCCGTTTCGGAAAGGGCCAATGTCTAATCGTCCATACGCAAAGGATTGTGGGTTATTTCTTCACACCGAGGATCCATCGATGCATCTTCCAAAATTCTCAGAAATTCTCAGAAGGAAGGACTCAGTACTTACTAGAATTTGAAAGCATCCTTGACTTTAGAACAGTGCTTGACGAGATTTGATGACGTAACGTCCTTGAAAAGGTGGCTTGGAAGGACCAATCCTTGACTTTGAGATATACCCCATATCTAGTTAGCCTATGGGTGGCTCTCAAACTCTCTCCTCGATCATCGATGCTCGGTCCTCGAGGCTCGTTCCCACTGATCTATAGCTAACACTGGATAGACTATCACATTGTTGTCGCCCAATCATTCTTTATCTAGATCAGTGAGGACAAGGATCGAGGAAGGAAAGGAGGGTGTATAAAAGACCAAATGAGAGGCACCCTATATCTGTCAAGGCTAGGGGTGCCTCTCATTTGGGCTTTTATACGTCCTCCCTCCCTCCTCGGGCCTCGTTCCTCACTGATCTACATTAGGAACGATGGGGGTTATAGATCAGTGGGAACGCCCCTCGAGGATCGAGCATCGAGAATCGAGGAGAGATGTTGAGAGGCACCCTATATCTAGCTAGCCTGTCTGGCAGGGCTATATCTAGCTAGTCTATATCCCTATTAAAATACAGTTACACGAGTGAAGTGTTCCTTTAAGATCAATTGTCAAATGATGATTTTCTATTCCTCTTTTTAGCCAACTTTAGCATGGTATCAAATACATGTGCTCCCCACTGTATACATATGGAGAGTGTGACTCGCGGAAATGAATGGCGGAGGCTAGGCTAGTAAATCCAGCCAATTCATAGTCAACCAGACTAGAGGCTAGGCTAGGCTAGCAAATCCAACCAATTCATAGTCAACCAGACTAGAGGCTAGGCTAGTAAATCCAGCCAATTCATACCTTGCTTGCCACGTAACAAGAAGAAAAAGCTGCTCGGGAGCGCACACCGAACGCACACTATGGGTGCCTCTCATTTGGTCTTTTATACACCCTACCTTCCTTCCTCGATCCTCGTCCTCACTGATCTAGATAAAGAATGATGGGGCGGCAACAATGGGATAGTCTATCCAGTGTAAGTTATAGATCAGTGGGAACGAGGATCGAGGAGAGAGTTTAAGAGCCACCCTATGTCCGAGTGGAGTCCCGCACTGAGTAACGATTGGCTGTAGCCGCCAGATAGGTACCCGCCCACCAACATGTCCGCGCATGAGAGCTTCTACTCACTCTGGACTCACTCTGCACTCACTCTGGACTCACTCTGGACTCACTCTGGACTCACTCTGCACTCACTCTGCACTCACTCTGGACTCACTCTGCACTCACTCTGGACTCACTCTGGACTCACTCTGCACTCACTCTGCACTCACTCTGGACTCACTCTGCACTCACTCTGCACTCACTCTGGACTCACTCTGGACTCACTCTGGACTCACTCTGGACTGACTCTGGACTCACTCTGCACTCACTCTGGACTCACTCTGCACTCACTCTGGACTCACTCTGGACTCGACTCACTCTGCACTCACTCTGCACTCGACTCACTCTGGACTCACTCTGGACTCACTCTGCACTCACTCTGCACTCGACTCACTCTGGACTCACTCTGCACTCACTCTGCACTCACTCTGGACTCGACTCACTCTGGACTCACTCTGGACTCACTCTGCACTCACTCTGGACTCACTCTGGACTCACTCTGGACTCACTCTGCACTCACTCTGGACTCACTCTGCACTCACTCTGCACTCACTCTGGACTCGACTCACTCTGGACTCACTCTGGACTCACTCTGGACTCACTCTGGACTCGACTCACTCTGGACTCACTCTGCACTCACTCTGGACTCACTCTGGACTCACTCTGCACTCACTCTGGACTCACTCTGCACTCACTCTGGACTCACTCTGGACTCACTCTGGACTCACTCTGCACTCACTCTGCACTCACTCTGGACTCACTCTGGACTCACTCTGCACTCACTCTGGACTCACTCTGGACTCACTCTGGACTCACTCTGCACTCACTCTGGACTCACTCTGGACTCTGGAGCAGCAGCTCTGGACGTACCTGCATTCTGGAGGGCCCCTGCCGAGGCCCCTGATTGGGCGAAGGAGAGGGAGTCCTTGCTGAGGAGAGCTGAGTGGATGAGATCAGGCAGGGGGCGGGGACTAGACGAGGAAGTAGGAGGGGCCTCCGGAGTGGTGGTCAGAATAGTCAGTCCTTTGGAAGAGCAGAGTAACGAATTACACCAATTACATGTGTGTGTGTGTGTGTGTGTGTGTGTGTGTGTGTGAGTGTGAGTGTGAGAAGAGTGAGAGAGTGAGTGAGTGAGTGTGTGTGTGTGTGAGAGAGAGAGAAGGATGAGTGTATGTGTGTGAATATACTATATATACCATGTATGCACACACACACACACACACACAAATCTGCACACACACACACACACACACACACACACCAGACACACTTACATTCTCAATCAGATCAAACCGCGCACACACATGAATCCGCACGTGCACACACACACACACACACACACACACACACACACACACACACACACACACACACACTCATCATGTTTACTTTTGAGCAGACACACTTATACTCTCAATCAGATCAATCAATCAACCCCCCCCCCCCCCCCCCACACACACACACACTTACCTGTTGTGAGGTGCAGTAAAGTGACGGAGAGTGTCACAGCTGTCATTGTGGACACCATGGTTCAGGGTGAGACAGAGAGCCTGGAGAGAGAGAGAGACATAAACAAACAAACAAACAAAGTAAAACCAAAAACAACACAATCAAAAGCAACACAATCAAAAGCAACACAACCAAACAACACAACCAAAAACAACACAATTAAAACAACACAGCCGAGAGCAACACAGCTGAAGGGGCATAATATGAGTGCTGTGCTGCTGGAAGAGATCAGGGTCAGTGTGCTGCTAGAGATCCTGTAGGTGTGTGTGTGTGTGTGTGTGTGTGTGTGTGTGTGTGTGTGTGTGTGTGTGTGTGTGATGTGTGTTTTATGAACATTTCTCGTGCCTCCGGGTCTATCGGCCGCTGGTGACATAAGGCTTCAATCAGACACGCGATCTCTGCTCTGGTTTGTGATGTCACCCCAGATCTCCACCTCAGAGCAGTCGCGAGACACCGACCAAGCCCTGCCGCACGCAGACAGGGCGGGATGTATCCCCGTGCACACAGCTCGGCCTAATGCGTGTGTGTGTGTGTGTGTGTGCCCGTGTGTGCACACGACACACAGAGGAACGATCTGTTATGATGGATAATTCATCAACACCAGCGCCTGTAATCACTGATGTAATATAACGCTATATACGCGCACGAGCAGCGTAGCTGACGCTGCAGGCTGTTTTGCATTTCGAATTCATGCGAGCACTGCTTCAGATGCGCGTGCTGTTTTTCTAACCTCCACTCCTCCGTTGTTGCCCTGCGCCAATCTCCACGAGCGACATGTCAGCAGAATAACGACAATAAACACGCGAGCTGTTTCCCTAAAATGTCCCCGGTAAAAAAAACCCCGTCATCGGTGCGTTTGTGCTGCTGGATGCGCGCGGGACGCAGGTGCAGTTTCTGTGAAGGTGACGGAGGAGCACAAATACCTCGCGAGCCTTCGTCGCCTCGCTGCCTCGAGAGCCCTACGCAGCAGCTGCAGGACTGGAACCGCCACCTGCTCTGCGTTCGTTTATCAGCACGCTCCGTGTGTCTCCGGTAGCACCGATTATCCTGCGGCGAAGCTGCTTTCCCGCGTCACTCCTCAGAATCCTTCAGATACCGAAGCTCAAGCCGCGCGCGCCTCAGCCTCTCGATAAAGCAGCTCGCGCTCTGCGGGTTCCCGCCTCGTCCTCAATCTGTCCGCCTCAAAATATCAATAGCATCACCGTCACGTGCCAACACTCTCTGTCATTCTCCTAATTACTCACGTTGGCCTCTGCTCGTATCTGTTAGTTCGCCGATGTCACCGTCAGGCCTGCGAGCTTGGTGTGAGGTGGGTGGAGCGGGCGTCTCGAGCAGGTTTTACCCGTTAGATTTACTGGTGGACTGTCAATGGCGTGAGGGTATGAGAATGCGCGCTCGGATGGAACAGTGCAGGCGCGTGTGTGTGTGTGTGTGTTTGTGTCGCGTCAAACGCGCCATCTAGCGGAGCAGCAGCGCAAGACCCGACGCGTCTGTTTCCGCAAAGGAGCTGTCCAGAGCCGCGGCGCTGAAATCAGATTAGATCTCACACAATCACACGCACGCACGCACACGCGCGCGCGCGCACACACACAAACACACACACACACACACACACACACACACACACACACACACACACACACACTCTCACTCACGGAGCTGTCCAGAGCTGCGGTGCTGAAATCAGATACACTGCTCAGCTCCGAGCCAGATGCAGATGCGCGGTAATCCCTCCTGTGTGTGTGTGTGTGTGTGTGTGTGTGTGTGTGATTGTGTGAGATCTCATCTAGGTGTGCGTCTCTCTCTCTCTCACTGTGTGTGTGTGTGTGTGTGTGTGTGTGTGTGTGTGTTGGGGGTTAGTTATACAACCGGAGCAGCACGCGCCGTTCGGCTGGTGGGATAAAGCTCCGTATCAGCAGCGATATTACGTACGAGTGTGTGTGTGTGTGTGTGTGTGTGTGTATGTGTGTATGTGTGTGTGGTGGCGGTGGGGATATTACGTAAACATTCTCCGGTCGATATCTTCTCCTCGCGTGTTTCCGCCAAGGAGGGGGGGTTTCGCTCGATGTTTTCCGGCAACATGAAATGCGGAACATACACACACCTCGAGAAGCGCAGCTGCGCATTCAACAGAGACAGCAGCCTGTCCGAGTAGTTTACCGGAGCACGGGAGAGTAGTTTACCGGAGCACGAGGAAAGAAGAGGGGTAAGTCTTTAAGGCAATAGCGGTGTAGTGGACGGATCTATTTAGTCTTAAGGCATTAGCGCTTACGGCTATCTATCTATGCATCACTACCGTCACCCGTGCTGATCTCGCGCTGATATCATATCATTTATGGAGCTCGTTTTACCGGCACTGTTCACCTCACGTGAGTCCGACGATGTTAAGGATAGGATCAGCTCGCGCGCGGTCTGTCGGCTTGACTTCTGATAAATAAATTAAACTCGCGAGAGCGCTGACGTCACGTCAGGAACGAGAGGAAGAGCTGCATGACTTTCGTTCAGTTTTCTATCATCTCTCCTCTTATCCTTTCATCATGCTACCTCTCCTCTCCTTTCCTCTGCTCCCCTCTCCTTCCAGCCTCTTCTCTCCTCTTCTGTCCTCTTCTCTCCTCTCTTCTCTTCCTCCTCTCCTCTCCTTTCCTCTCTTCCTCCTCTCCTCTCCTCTCTTCCTCCTCTCCTCTCCTCTCCTTTCCTCTGCTCCCCTCCCACTCTTGAACACACTTCTGTTATCCAGACATACAGTATGCATGAAAACAGCTGAACTCACTCTGTGTGTGTGTGTGTGTGTGTGTGTGTGTGTGTGTGTGTGTGTGTGTGTGTGTGTGTGTGTGCTGTGTGTGTCTTTGATGTTCTCTCTAATCTAGCAGGATGTGGTGGAATTTGGAGCAGTTGACGTTACCCCCGGTAACAGGTCTGTTGTCGCTGTCGTCACCACCGGTTACAGGGTTGCTATGGTCACTGCTGCTGTTGTTCCTGTGGTACTGTTATCGCCTGGGTTCTGAGCCCTCCCCCCGGGGGCGTGGCCTAACCCTCCCAC
>NC_085015.1:322500-327500 GCF_963854185.1 Sardina pilchardus | reverse complement strand
TGTGTGAGTGAGTGAGAGAGAGACAGGTTTACAGTGGAAGTTAATCAATTTAAACGTATTCATGATCTTGAAATCTTTATTGTTATAATATCTATTTTGACATTATATCTGAGGTTTTATATGTTCTTATATTATTGAGAGTGGTTTTATTTGTTTTACATTATTTATTTTTATTACTACCAGTATTTATAATTTTCTATATAATATGTACGTTTTGCATCCTCTTATGTTCATATTATTTATTTTATACTTTATTATTATTCCTTGTAATTATGCATTTCATATTATGTTATTATTATTTAGAATTGTGTCCATAGGCATGATGAGCTGTACTATTTAACAAACCCTGTGAGTTTAGTATTGATATCCCTGCTGAAAAAAACAGCAAGAAACCAGCTTAGGCTGGTAGCTGGTTTTAGCTGGTTTTAGCTGGCCTTTGCTGGTCTTTGCCCAAAACACAGTTATTATTGCTGGTCTTTGCTGGTGTAGCTGGTTAGGCCACCAGCTAGACATGCTGGCGTGACCATCTGAGGAAGCTGGTCGTGCTGGTGTGACCAGCCTGTCATTTGGGATACAGCTGGTTTAAGATGGTCATGCTGGTGACCAGCCTGTCCAGCTTGACAAAGATGGTCAAGCTGGTTTTCTAGAATAACCAACATAAGCTGGCGTGGCCAGTAAAAACCAGCAATGTAGACCAGCAACACCAACTAAAATGACCAGCTTAAGGTGGTACGACAATCAAAACCAGCTGAATTTACCATCATAAGCTGGGTAAACCAGCTGAAGGTGTGTTTTCGCGAGAGTTTTGCTGGTCTAGCTGGTTAACCATCAAAGGGTGGTCAAATAAGCTGGTTAACAAGCTGGTCAACCAGCAAACCACCTTTAGCTGGTCAGGCTGGTTTTTTCAGCAGGGATGCCTGATGCACCTGTGATATTCTACTGTTGATTAATTAAGCCTGATATCCCTGAGCAACTGTGATATTCTACTGTTGATTTATTATGCCTGATATCCCTGAGCAACTGTGATATTCTACTGTTGATTCATTATGCCTGATATCCCTGAGCAACTGTGATATTCTACTGTTGATTCATTATGCCTGATTTCCCCTGCACCCTATGACTGTGATCTGAAATCTGACTGTGCGTCATAAACCCAAACCCAACCCAAATCCGCCATCCAAACCCAAACCTAAACCTAATCCTCCTGAAACCCAAACCAAACCTAAACCTAATCCTCCTGAAACCCAACCCAACCCAAACCTAATCCTCCTGAAACCCAAACCAAACCTAAACCTAATCCTCCTGAAACCCAACCCAAAACCTTGGCCTGTATTTACTGTGTGATGATGATTTTATCCTACATTTGACAAGCCTATGGCAGATGGTGCATGTACTGTATATGTATATCTGAATGTGTAAATAAAACATATGGGTCTACCCAGGATGCCTCTCTTCTGTATGAGTATTTGTCTCTAGTCTAGATAAAGGGGTCATGCCTCTAGTCTAGATAAGGGGTCATGCCTCTAGATAAAGGGGGTCATAAGGGGTCATGCCTCTAGTCTAGATAAAGGGGTCATGCCTCTAGTCTAGATAAAGGGGGTCATGCCTCTAGTCTAGATAAAGGGGGTCATGCCTCTAGTCTAGATAAAGGGGGTCATAAGGGGTCATGCCTCTAGTCTAGATAAAGGGGGTCATGCCTCTAGTCTAGATAAAGTGGGTCATAAGGGATCATGCCTCTAGTCTAGATAAAGGGGGTCATGCCTCTAGTCTAGATAAAGGGGTCATGCCTCTAGTCTAAATAAGGGGTCATGCCTCTAGTCTACTGTAGATAAAGGGGGTCATGCCTCTAGTCTAGATAAAGGGGGTCATGCCTCTAGTCTAGATAAGGGGTCATGCCTCTAGATAAGGGGGTCATGCCTCTAGTCTAGATAAAGGGGGTCATGCCTCTAGTCTAGATAAAGGGGGTCATAAGGGGTCATGCCTCTAGTCTAGATAAAGGGGGTCATGCCTCTAGTCTAGATAAAGGGGGCCATAAGGGGTCATGCCTCTAGTCTAGATAAAGGGGTCATGCCTCTAGTCTAGATAAAGGGGGTCATGCCTCTAGTCTAGATAAGGGGTCATGCCTCTAGTCTAGATAAAGGGGTCATGCCTCTAGTCTAGATAAAGGGGGTCATGCCTCTAGTCTAGATAAAGGGGGTCATGCCTCTAGTCTAGATAAGGGGTCATGCCTCAACCCGCATCACATCCTGTCCTGTCAGTGGTAAACAGCCCCTGGAAGCACCAGGCCCAACTGATAGATAGATAGATAGATAGATAGATAGATAGATAGATAGATAGATAGATACTTTATTGATCCCCAAGGGGAAATTCAAGGTCCCAGCAGCTTAAGACACCACACACAACATACAATAAACAGGAAAATACAAAGCAAATCAACAAATCAACATGACTAAAGGAGCAGTAAAATACTATGGATAAGATGTGCATGAATGCACTGAGGAAGCTCTAGACCTCCTCTTGACTGATATTATTTAGCAACCTGATGGTTGCAGGGATAAAAGAGTGAGAGTACCTCATTGTTTTTGTTCTAATTGAAAGATAGCGCCTTCCTGAGGGCATTAAGGTGAATTCTTCACGCAACACATGAGCAAACTGCTTTACACTCTTCTTAGAGAACGTTTGCAATGTTAATGTCAAAATAGCATGTTACATAGGCCTAAATATTATACTCTTTGTAATCTCCATTGCAGCAGATCTAATTTACGTAATGTTACTCATTTCCCTAAATGGTGCACTGTCACTTTAAGACTCTTGCCGGCGCCACTCAGTGGCTGATGTGGCTGGTGCCCTTACACAGTTCATACTCAGGAGTGGAACTAGTGTTGTCACACACACACACACACACACACACACACACACACACACACACACACATACAGGAGTGGAACTAGTGTTGTCACACACACACACACACACACACACACACACACACACACACACATACAGGAGTGGAACTAGTGTTGTCACACACACACACACACACACATACAGGAGTGGAACTAGTGTTGTCACACACACACACACATACAGGAGTGGAACTAGTGTTGTCACACACACACACACACACACACACACACACACACACACACATACAGGAGTGGAACTAGTGTTGTCACACACACACACACACACACACATACACACACACACACATACAGGAGTGGAACTAGTGTTGTCACACACACACACACACACATACAGGAGTGGAACTAGTGTTGTCACACACACACACACACACACACACACACACACACACACACACACACACACACACACATACAGGAGTGGAACTAGTGTTGTCTTTGCGTTTTTCTTTTAAACGTTTCTTATAAAATAGAGATATCAGTTATCAACAATGACAAGCCAACTGGATGCAGCGGCGCTCTCTCTCCCTTTAGTGCGCGCTCAACGCGTTCCCAATCAACCCTGCTGAAAAAACAGCAAGATACCAGCTTATGCTGGCAGCTGGTTTTAGCTGGTCTTTGCTGGTTTTCTTCCAGCTATTGCTGGTCTTTGCTGGTGTAGCTGGTTAGTCCACCAGCTAGACATGCTGGCGTGACCATCTGAGGAAGCTGGTCGTGCTGGTGTGACCAGCCTGTCGTTTGGGATACAGCTGGTTTAAGATGGTCATGCTGGTGACCAGCCTGTCAAGCTTGACAAAGATGGTCAAGCTGGTTTTCTAGAATGACCAACATAAGCTGGCGTGGCCAGTAAAAACCAGCAATGTAGACCAGCAACACCAACTAAAATGACCAGCTTGAGGTGGTACAACAATCAAAACCAGCTGAATTACCATCATAAGCTGGGTAAACCAGCTGAAGGTGTGTTTTCGCGAGAGTTTTGCTGGTCTAGCAAGTTAACCATCATAGGGTGGTCAAATAAGCTGGTCAACCAGCAAACCACCTTAAGCTGGTCAGGCTGTTTTTTTCAGCAGGGCAGTCATGATTCATCCTGTAGTGATATACATTGAGATACAGATTCACAAGACCTCTATCTATCTATCTCTCTATCTATCTATCTACTGTATCTATCCATCTACCCATCTATCTATCTATCTCTCTATCTTTCTATCTACTGTATCTATCCATCTACCCATCTATCTATTTATCTATCTATCTATCTATCTATCTATCTATCCATCTATATATTTATCTATCTATCTATCCATCCATCTACCCATCTATCTCTCTATCTCTGTCTATCTATCTATTTATCTATCTATCTATCTATCTATCTACTGTATCTATCCATCTACCCATCTATCTATTTATCTATCTATCTATCTATCTATCTATCTATCTATCTATCTATCTATCTATCCATCTATATATTTATGTATCTATCTATCTATCCATCTATATATTTATCTATCTATCTATCTATCCATCCATCTACCCATCTATCTCTCTCTCTATCTATCTATCTATCCATCCATCTATCTATTTATCTACCCATCTATCTATCTATCTATCTATCCATCCATCCATCTATCTATTTATCTACCCATCTATCTATCTATCTATCTATCCATCTATCCATCTATCTATATATCTATCTTTCTATCTATTTATATATGTATATATCCATCTATCTATACTGGTTAGGGCTTGGGGCTTGTAACTGGAGGGTTGCTGGTTTGATCCCAGACCAGTCCATGGCTGAAGTGCCCTTCCTTGAGCAAGGCACCTAACCCCTCACTGCTCCCCGAGCGGTGCTGGTTGGGCAGGCAGTTCTCTGCTTTGGGTTAGTATGTGATTCACCTCACTGTGTGTTCACTGTGTGCTGTGTGTGTTCACTAATTTGGTTAAATTGGGTTAAATGCAGAGAAACTAATTTCCCTCACGGGATCAAAAAAAGTATATATTCTATTCTATCCTATCTATCTATCTCTGTGTGGGCTTGTGTACATGCATGTGTATGTGTGCATACATGTGTGTGTG
>NC_085015.1:317500-320000 GCF_963854185.1 Sardina pilchardus | reverse complement strand
TATGTTAATTATTCTTTATTGCTTTCTTTTTATCTTTTATTCTATTATTATTATTATTATTATTACTCTTTGCTCATCTATCTCCTATTACTGTTTGTTTTTTGTTTATGTAAAGCACATTGAATGACCTCTGTGTATGAAATGTGCTATATAAATAAACTTGACTTGACTTGACTTGACTTTGTCTGCAGAGCAGAGAGGTGGGTGCTGTTCTGTCAGTGGAAGGAGCTGAACACAGACGTCATTCCACCAGTAGAGGGCGCTGAGCAGCACAGACGTTATTCCCCCAGTAGAGGGCACTGAGGAACACAGACGTTGAGGAACACAGACGTCATTCCCCCAGTAGAGGACGCTGAGCAGCACAGACGTTATTCCCCCAGTAGAGGGCGCTGAGCAGCACAGACGTCATTCCCCCAGTAGAGGACGCTGAGCAGCACAGACGTTATTCCACCAGTAGAGGGCGCTGAGCAGCACAGACGTCATTCCACCAGTAGAGGGCGCTGAGCAGCACAGACGTCATTCCACCAGTAGAGGGCGCTGAGCAGCACAGACACTGAGGAACACAGACGTTATTCCCCCAGTAGAGGGCGCTGAGGAACACAGACGTTATTCCCCCAGTAGAGGGCGCTGAGCAGCACAGACGTTATTCCCCCAGTAGAGGGCGCTGAGGAACACAGGCATTATTCCCCCAGTAGAGGGCGCTGAGGAACACAGGCATTATTCCCCCAGTAGAGGGCGCTGAGCAGCAACAGCACCATGAGTCTGGGACACGCCTGCATCTTCCTCAAAGGAGCCAAAAACGTTGTGAGTTCCCTTGGATCCTGCTTTCTGTGTGTGTGTGTGTGTGTGTAAAGGCCTGAACACACCAACCCGATAATCGGCCGGGTTTTTTTTGGCCAGTTTTGGCCGACTTCACATGTAGAGTCGTCCAGTGGCCGTCGGCCTCAATTACCAATCTGATTGGTTGAGTCCTAACCCTTTGAAACCTCTAGGTAGCAGAGGACTTTGCTTAAACTAACCATTAGCCCCTCATTCAGCGATGTACGTTTCGAACCCATTTTGATAAACTAACCTTCCTAATTTTTGCTAGAACTAAGTTTCTGAAGGTGTGTTATTTCAGGTTATTTCCCATTCACTTTTGGTTTACTGTGCTAATATTAGCTAGCAAGCTAGCTTGGTTAACAGGCGAAAAGTTATTAATTCCGTGCCCAAGAGAGTGTTTTGTTGGCATCACACAAAAGCAATGGCAATAAAATAATAAACACTATATAATTATATTTATATTTTCGTATTGCTTAACCAGAGAAGTCAGAAAACTAGTGGCAATTAGTTCCACGAATCCTGCATGATATCTACTCGGCTGACTGAAGCCTGCAGTTATGGGTAATGTATCAAACTTCATGCATGCACAGAACGTACAATCGGCGTCGCCGTCGCTTCGGTGTGTTCAGTGGCACTTTTTTGACCGACGAGGGGAGATGGGAGCCCGACTGATAGTCCGACTGCTTTTCTGCCGATGGTCGGCCGGTCGGGTTGGTGTGTTCAGGCCTTTAGAGTGACCAATCATACAGCAGAATAATACCCCGTGTAAGAAGTGTGATTTCCCTTGGATCGTGCTCTCTCTGTGTCTGTGTGTTAGGGTGACCACTTGTGCGATTTTGTCTAGACCATCCAGTCCAGTTCTTGTTTGATGTTGTCGTTAGTGTGAGGGTTTGATGATGCTGTCGTTGGTGTGAGAGTTTGATGATGCTGTCGTTAGTGTGAGGGTTTGATGCTGTCGTTAGTGTGAGGGTTTGATGATGCTGTCTTTAGTGTGAGAGTTTGATGCTGTCGTTAGTGTGAGGGTTTGATGATGCTGTCTTTAGTGTGAGAGTTTGATGTTGTCGTTAGTGTGAGGGTTTGATGATGATGTCGTTAGTGTGAGGGTTTGATGCTGTCGTTAGTGTGAGGGTTTGATGCTGTCGTTAGTGTGAGGGTTTGATGATGCTGTCGTTAGTGTGAGGGTTTGATGCTGTCGTTAGTGTGAGGGTTTGATGATGCTGTCGTTAGTGTGAGGGTTTGATGCTGTCGTTAGTGTGAGGGTTTGATGATGATGTCGTTAGTGTGAGGGTTTGATGCTGTCGTTAGTGTGAGGGTTTGATGATGATGTCGTTAGTGTGAGGGTTTGATGCTGTCATTAGTGTGAGGGTTTGATGATGCTGTCGTTAGTGTGAGAGTTTGATGATGCTGTCGTTAGTGTGAGGGTTTGATGCTGTCGTTAGTGTGAGGGTTTGATGATGCTGTCGTTAGTGTGAGGGTTTGATGCTGTCGTTAGTGTGAGGGTTTGATGATGATGTCATCAAAAAGTTTGATGATGTCGTTAGTGTGAGGGTTTGATGCTGTCATTAGTGTGAGGGTTTGATGTTGCTGTCGTTAGTGTGAGGGTTTGATGATGCTGTCGTTAGTGTGAGGGTTTGATGCTGTCGTTAGTGTGAGGGTTTGATGATTCTGTCGTCAGTGT
>NC_085015.1:300000-302500 GCF_963854185.1 Sardina pilchardus | reverse complement strand
AGCAATGTTAAACTTGTACAAAGTTTGCATTGGGCGAAGTTCAGAGATAAATTAATAACAAAAGTTTATCACAACTTATTCATGCACATTGACCTATGCATTTATGATGAATATACACAATAACTTGATATAAATGCCTGAGCAAATATATGATGGCATTAACAAAACACTTGAGAAATCATATTTAGCCTACATTAACACACACTGCTTCTTTCTACTTTCCATCTCCCTCTCCCTCTTTTTTTCTTAATCACACAGTCAGGGAATTTCTAATCGTCCATACGCAAAGGATTGTGGGTTATTTCTTCACGCCGAGGATCCATCGATGCATCTTCCAAAATTCTCAGAAATTCTCAGAACGAAGGACTCAGTACTTACTAGAATTTGAAAGCATCCTTGACTTTAGAACAGTGCTTGACGAGATTTGATGACGTCCTTGAAAAAGTGACTTGGAGGGACCATGGAGGTATTATATATAACTGGAGAGAGTGACTAAGTCCCGCCCTCCATACAAATGAATGGCCGATGCTAGGCTAGTAAATCCAGCCAATTTTCGTCAACGCCATATTGAACACTGGAGCTCCGATCCAGCGCCAGTCGGCTCTGACCATGCGCAAAGTTCCAAAGCTGGAAATGACGCATGGACCTACATTGATTTCTATTGGACATTCTGTAAAAAGAGAGTCATCCTCCAGTTCAGACGGTGGCGATAATGCACATACCTTGCTTGCCGCGTAACAACAAGCAGAAAAAGTTGCTCGGGAACGCACACCTGAGTCCAATGGAGTGTCGCACGGAGTAATGATTGGCTGTAGGTACCTGTCCCCCAACATGTACGCGCATGAGAGCTCGTGCCCAACACGGATTTTCGTGCACGGAGCTGGTTCTAAATGCTCCATGAGGCGCCATACTTGAAAATGGCGCTTGCTAACTTGCCGAAGCTAATCAACACGGCCTTGACCCCCTGGGAGGGACCCATCCTTGACTTTGAGAAACACTCATAGGCCCCTAAACCCTCCCTCTACACACTCATAGGCCCTTTCCGAAACGTGCCCCTAAACCCTCCCTCTACACACTCATAGGCCCTTTCCGAAACGCGCCCCTAAACCCTCCCCCTACACACTTCCACTTCGTTTGCGCGTTCACGCGAGGGTCGGCCACATTGAGGATCATCCGAAACTAAATTTGAGTCGAGTGAAGTGCCTAGGGAGAGGGGCTACCACGCCTCCAGGAACAATTAAGTCTGCATGGATGCTGACTTGGCACGCAGGTGCAACCGTTTTCACGTGGTCGTGCAGCTCGTGTATCTCCCTGCCAGTTGGTTTTTGGTTCGTATGACAGCATTTACAGACAAAAGCGTGATTTAAGCTACATTGTAACAACTCATGTTCAGTTTGACATTGATGCCCTTTTGGTATTTTCAAGAAGCCTTTTACCAGCACACACACACACACACACCTCTTCGCAGCAGTTTAGCAGTGCTCCTGTCAAGCAGATCAGACAAGCCCAACACACACACTCTCTGCCACACACACACACAGGAGGAGGCTGTCATGAGTGTGTGTTCTATTCCTTGTTTTGTTGTAAACACACACACACACACACACACACACACACACACAGGAAGAAGCTGTCTTGAGAGTGCTTTTTATTCCTTGTTTTGTTGTAAACACAAACACACACACACACACACACAGGAGGCTGTCATGATAGTGTTTTATTCATTCTTACAGTGTGTAAATCACACACACACACACACACACACACACACACACACACACTCAGAGGGTGTGTGTTTCATTACAGTGTGTAAATCAGACACTCAGACCACGCCCACCTAGCAAAGGCATGTCCTGTTGCTAAGCAGCCAGAAGTGGGCGGGGCTTCACTGTAGAACACTCAAGATTTAAAAACGCTATGACATCATCCACGCTACACACACACGGACAGACAGACGTAGCTGAAACTCCCTTTGCCTCAGCATTGTGTGTGTGTGTGTGTGTGTGTGTACACATGGACAGGGCCAGTAGGAGCAGTTCTCTCTCACACACACAAACACACACACACACACAAACACACACACACACACAGTACGGTAGGGGTAAGGGCTTTAAAGGGACACTTCACCGATTAGCATTAAGCTTTGTATCTTTAGAAGACCAGTCTTGTTAAATGGTCGTGCATCATTCCCTCAGTTTGTCTTGAGATGGGAGAAATACGGATTTCAATGAAACCCATGAATAGGACTTCCTGCTTTCAATGATGTAAAATGATGATTTTTACATCATTGAAAGCAGGAAGTCCAACATTGAAATCTGTATTTCTCCCATCTCAAGGCAAACTGAGGGAATGATGCACGACCATTCAAAAACATGACTGGTTTTCTAAAGATACAAAGCTTAATGCTAATCGGTGAAGTGTCCCTTTAAACACACACACACACACACACACACAGACAGAACGGTAGGGGTACGGGCTTTAAACACACACACACATACAG
>NC_085015.1:287500-295000 GCF_963854185.1 Sardina pilchardus | reverse complement strand
GCCATGTCCAGCAGGTCCCCCCCCACCCCCCCCCCCCCCCCCCCCCCATCACTGGTAATACCAGTCCGTGTGAAACAACAAATCACAGAGCTGGGCAGGCAGTGTGTGTGTGTGTGTGTGTGTGTGTGTGTGTGTGTCTGTGTGTGTGTGTGTGTGTGTGTGTGTGTGTATGTTCCTCACCTTGTGAATGAAGCTCTCTACTCGGCCTTGTAGACCCCACCAGCGGAAGTGCACCGTCACCAGCTTATAGGCCGTCATGTAGGGGCAGCTGCTGTTATGAAGCTCCTTCTGCACACACACACACACACACACACACACACACACACACACACACACACACACACACACACACACACGGTCATGTAGGGGCAGCTGCTGTTATGAAGCTCCTTCTGCACACACACACACACACACACGGTCATGTAGGGGCAGTTACTGTTACTCTTTCTGCACATGCGCGCACACACACACACCCAGACACAGACACACAGACACACACACACACACACACACACACACACAGTCACATAGGTCAGGGAGTAAGTGTTCCATCAGGCAAAGGCAGGCAATCGCCTGGGGCCCCCAACTAGTCAGGAGCTCCCAATAAATCCTCCCAACCCCCTAACCCTAATTAGCTTCCACTAACAGAACTGGCAACCCCCTAACCCTAATTAGCTTCCACTAACAGAACTGGCAACCCCCTAACCCTAATTAGCTTCCACTAACAGAACTGGCTACACCAGTAAGAGGTGCTAGCGGTGCTAATTAGCTTCCACTAACAGAACTACCTACATGCTAATTAGCTTCCACTAACAGAACTGGCTACAAGCTAATTAGCTTCCACTAACAGAACAAGCTACACCAGTAAGAGGTGCTAGCGGCGCTAGTTAGTAGAACTAGCTACACCAGTAAGAGGTGCTAACGGCGCTAGTTAGCTTCCACTAGCAGAACTAGCTACACCAGTAAGAAGAATGAAGAAGACTTTAACCCCTGCACTCGAACATGCCAGGTGAACAAAGCACAAATCAGATCTTCATACAAGGTGTGTGTGAGCGATGTGGATGTGTGTGAGAGTGAGTGAGTGTGTGCATGTATGTATGTGTGTGTGTGTGTGTGTGTCTGTGTGTGGTGAGTGGATGTGTGTGTCAGCACCTTCCACCCGGGTCCTAGTGGTCCTCTGCCTGTTTTCTCTGAGTGGAAGATAGCAGGGTCTTCATCTGGCTTATAGTCCTGCAGCAGAGACATGGAGAGGGGGGGGGGGGGACTCATTACATCATATACCTGGTAGAACACTCATTACATCATATACCTGTTAGAACACTCATTACATCACATACCTGGTAGAACACTCATTACATCATATACCTGGTAGAACACTCATTACATCATATACCTGGTAGAACACTCATTACATCACATACCTGTTAGAACACTCATTACATCATATACCTGGTAGAACATTCATTACATCATATACCTGGTAGAACACTCATTACATCATATACCTGGTAGAACACTCATTACATCATATACGTTAGACCGAACCCGCGTCACACAGAGCAGGTTGTTTGCGCCACGCCCCTTTTGAGGGGAAAACAATCCCTCGAACAAGCCTGAAACAAGCCAAAGTGAACGGTGTTGTTCGCGGCAGAGCGGTTCGCGGTAGACAGACATGCCGAAAAGTTGCTGTGTGGTTGGGTTTACCAACCACAAAGCTAAGAACCCCTAACATTAGGCTACACCAAAAATTAATCAGACCAACGAAAACGGAAATCTAGGCTAATCTAGGCTAATACTTCGGCTATGACAGAAATTATCATAATTTGGAATTATCTAACGAACAAACTTTACATCTGAGCCTGTGAGTCAACCACACTACATTAAAATTCAAATATGAGGCCAAAAATACAGGAAAATAATTTAGTTATTTAACTGGAGACTCGAGTAGGGCTGTCGGGGGTATGACACTGGCCACTGAGTGGGGTCGTTGCTACTGCTAGTAGGCCTATGCTACTCGGGAGACTGAAGAGACATGTTTTTACTTTAATTGAATTAAGCTTTTTAACAATCTTTCACGGTCGACGACCGGCAAAGTGGTAATATATTGAGTGGTGCTATTGATTCGTTGTGTTTTCCTTTATTATTTACTCCTACGATTTCGGTACGAATTACGTTTATTGACCCTAATTTGCATTGGAGTTAATGAGAGGCGTTGTTTGTTTTCCCCCCAGAAGGGGTTGGAACGTTTCTCGCGAGTCAAGTACCCGGATGTGCCGGTCTAACGTATACCTGGTAGAACACTCATTACATCACATACCTGTTAGAACACTCATTACATCATATACCTGTTAGAACACTCATTACATCATATACCTGTTAGAACACTCATTACATCACATACCTGGTAGAACACTCATTACATCATATACCTGTTAGAACACTCATTACATCATATACCTGTTAGAACACTCATTACATCATATACCTGTTAGAACACTCATTACATCATATACCTGGTAGAACACTCATTACATCACATACCTGGTAGAACACTCATTACATCACATACCTGGTAGAACACTCATTACATCATATACCTGGTAGAACACTCATCACATCATATACCTGTTAGAACACTCATTACATCATATACCTGTTAGAACACTCATTACATCATATACCTGAGGTGCGTTCAAGTTCACCGAACATAGGCGAACATAAGCGAACGTTTGCTAACGTTCGCCAACAGTATTCCGTTAGCCCTGAGTTTTTGGCGAACGTTTGCTAACAATCGCAAACAGTCTGAGGAGGTGGTGCGCTGCGAACATACAGTGGAACTGGACGTGAGTTTGACGAACGCAACAATGCAATTACTGTTAAAATGGAATGTTAACACCAAATCGTTCAAATTGAACAGTTCAAAGAAAACATGTTCATCACGAACGTTTGCCTATGTTTGCGAATTTGAACGCACCTCTGGTAGAACACTCATTGCATCATATACCTGTTGGAACACTCACCAAATCGTCCACCTGTGAGCGATCCGCTATGTCGATGGGAACCACCTCGGCCTCCTCCCACTCTTCAGGGGGAAGACCATGGGGCTGAGAGAGGGATAGAGAGAGATGTGAATGTGTGTGTGTGTAGTGGCTTACGTTGTGGCTGGTGTGTGTGTGTGTGTGTGTGTGTGTAAGCGTTAGGAGAGGCAGTGGCTTACGTTGTGGCGGGTGTGTGTGTGTGTGTGTGTGTGTGTGTGTGTGTGTGTGTGTGTGTGTGTGTGTGTGTGTAAGCGTTAGGAGAGGCAGTGGCTTACGTTGTGGCTGGTGTGTGTGTGTGTGTGTGTGTGTGTGTGTGTGTGTGTGTGTGTGTGTGTGTGTGTGTTAGGGGCGTTAGGAGAGGCAGCTGCTTACGTTGTGGCTGGTGTGTGTGTGTGTGTGTGTGTGTGTGTGTGTAAGCGTTAGGAGAGGCAGTGGCTTACGTTGTGGCTGGTGTGTGTGTGTGTGTGTGTGTGTGTGTGTGTGTGTTAGGGGCGTTAGGAGAGGCAGCTGCTTACGTTGTGGCTGGTTCCCATGTCTGGTTTATGCCAAGTCTCAATCTTAATAAAGAAATCATCCTTCATATATTCATTCTGAGGAAGACAAGACATAATCAGTTACACACCCACACCCACTCTTAAAAAAATAACATCCCTCATGTACTCATTCTGAAGACAACAAGAGAGAATCAATTACACACATATTATTAAAGGTCCACATTCATACCGAGCCCTTTAGGTTTGTGACGTACAAGACGTTAAGTACAGAACTATTTAGATACAGGACTTAAGATAACAGAACTGTTTGGTAACAGGACGTTAGGAACAGAACGTTAGGAACAGCTCGTTAAGTATAAGACGTTAGGTACAGAACGTTAGGAACAGCTCGTTAAGTATAAGACGTTAGGTACAGGACGTTAACTACAGAACTATTTGTATTATTTTTATTACTATAATACTATATATTTGTATATAGGAACAGAAATGGTTAGATACAGGACTTAAGATAACAGAACTGTTTGGTAACAGGACATTAGGAACCGAACTGAGTAGGAACAGGACGTTAGGAACAGGACGTTAGGTAGGAACAGGACGTTAGGAACAGAACTGAGTAGGAACAGGACGTTAGGAACAGAGCTGAGTAGGAACAGGACATTAGGAACAGAACTGAGTAGGAACAGGACGTTAGGAACAGGACGTTAGGTAGGAACAGGACGTTAGGTACAGGACGTTAGGTAGGAACAGGACGTTAGGAACAGGACGTTAGGTAGGAACAGGACGTTAGGAACAGGACGTTAGGTAGGAACAGGACGTTAGGAACAGGACGTTAGGTAGGAACAGGACGTTAGGTACAGGACGTTAGGAACAGGACGTTAGGTAGGAACAGGACGTTAGGAACAGGACGTTAGGTAGGAACAGGACGTTAGGAACAGGACGTTAGGAACAGAACTGAGTAGGTACAAGACATTAGGAACAGAACTGAGTAGGAACAGGACGTTAGGAACAGGACTGAGTAGGAACAGGACGTTAGGAACAGAGCTGAGTAGGAACAGGACGTTAGGTAGGTACAGGACGTTAGGAACAGGACGTTAGGAACAGACCTATTTCAGAACAGGACTTTAGATACAGAGTCCATATTCACAAAGCATCTTATCTCACCACTAAAATCACTCCTAAATCGCACTAAAAGATTTTAGCTAGGAGTTTTCTCTTAAAAGTTATTTACAAAGCCTCTCAGACCTACTCTTAGCAATGAGAAAGGACATCCCCTAAGGTTAGATAAGAGCTCCGTTGCTACGGTTGACGTCAATACTCATGCACAAGCTTAATTAAAGTGAGCACCTTGATTGGCTGATGATTATAACACGAGAATGTTGGCTAAATCCACCCTTACCATGATGAGTGACAGGTGACTGACAGGTCTGAGCTGGTGAGAATGCTTGCGATATGCCTGACTGTGCGTATTTAGGTAGGTGCTGACCAGGGCCCGTATTCACAAAGATTTTTATCTTAGCACTAGGAGTCCTAAAGTTAGGAGTGATAATGCCCATTATTTTTAGGAGTTCCTCCTAAATTCGCCAATTAGGAGCTACTTTTGGCCTTAAAGTTCTTTGAGAATATGGGCACCCAATTTAACACTGAGGTGAGGACCCAATTAACTGAATTTAACACTGAGGTGAGAACTGAATTTAACACCGAAGTGAGAACCCAATTAACTGAATTTAACTCTGAGGTGAGAACTTAATTTAACACTGAGGTGAGGACCAAATTAACTGAATTTAACACTGAGGTGAGAACTGAATTTAACACTGAGGTGAGGACCCAATTAACTGAATCTAACACTGAGGTGAGAACTTAATTTAACATTGAGGTGAGGACCAAATTAACCCAATTTAACATTGAGGTGAGAACTGAATTTAACACTGAGGTGAGAACCCAATTAACTGAATTTAACACTGAGATGAGAACCCAATTAACTGAATTTAACACTGAGGTGAGAACCAAATTGTGATTGTGTACCATTACACCTGAGACACACACACACAAACACTCAGACTCACATGCTATCTGCATTCTGATAGCATTTTACTAAGCATGAGTAAGAGTAAGTGTGTGTGTGTGTGTGTGTGTGTGTGTGTGTGAGAGAGAGACAGGAGGACCTACCGTAACAACTGGAGATGATGAGGCACAGGAGAGAAAAAGAGAGAGTGTGAGTTCACACACACACCATCAAAACTACAATAAAGAGTGTGTGAGTTCTCACACACACACACACACACCATCAAAACTACAATAAAGTGTTTAAATCACACACAACTGTAACATTTAGACACACACACAAGTGTAACATTCACACACACAACCGTAACATTCACACACACACACACACACACACACACACACACACACACACACTGTAACTGTAACATTCACATTCATTCACACACACACGGGCGGAGCTAAATGTTCCCTCTAGACGGTGCGACGACCTATAGTGCCTAGTGCCTATATTGACTACACACACACACACACACACACACACACACACACACAGCTAATGGTTCACTCTAGACGGTGCGACGACCTATAGTGGCTAGTGCCTATATTGACATGTTCCGTGTGCGGATATAGAGTTGACCTATAGTGCCTAGTGCCTATATTGACATGTTCCGTGTGCGGATATAGAGTTGACCTATAGTGCCTAGTGCCTATATTGACATGTTCCGTGTGCGGATATAGAGTTGACCTATAGTGCCTAGTGCCTATATTGACATGTTCCGTGTGCGGATATAGAGTTGACCTATAGTGCCTAGTGCCTATATTGACATGTTCCGTGTGCGGATATAGAGTTGAGGCTTCCGGGCTTTTTGAACCGTTTCTGTGCATCGGCGCCGCCTACTACGATGCCAACTGACAGCTGTTGTCAGGATAAGCGCATGCTCCTGACTCTAAACAGGCGTATAGGTAGAGATCTTGCTAAGTCACTTGATTTCACAATAAGCGTATGCTCCTGACTCTAAACAGGCTTATAGACCTACTTGCATAGTCACTTGGTTTTACGGTCGTGCATCAGTTTCGCCTTTAAGACGCGACAGTGTAGCGTGAGAGGGAAAATGCCTGTTGCGGGCTATTTAATATGCAGTGTATAAGGGCATGACAGACGGGCTCCCATTGTGAGGGCACTCTACGGACCAGCGGCATCTTTAGTAGCATCCAGCAATCAGTACAAATAAGCATCGTTAAATACAATTCAGCAAGATAGATTTGGCCAAAGGTGGGCCCCCTGCACCCGAGCGACCGCCCCCCCTGCCCCCCCACTTGCTCCGCTGATGCACACACTGTAACATTCACATACTGAGAAAGCCTAAGGAGACTAGCTTTATATTATAGTGTCAGCTAAATAACTAGGACCATAACTATTGATCTGCTACCATAAGTAAACAGAGGTAGGCTACTGCATTGCCATAGTCTCATCTGTTACATTCCATTTTGAGTTTATGAGGTAAAAAAAGGTAATGTTTTTACCTCAGCATTTATGGCGCGACGCAACTCATTCAATACAAAGAGAGTGAACTCGGAGATCTATGGCATTTGTTCCATCAGTGCAGCACACACAGGAACGTAATGTTTTGGACTGTTTGACATTAGCTAAACATGGTGACTTTGTTTGCTAGCTTACACGCCAGCAGTTTGCTACTGCTAGTTGATCTGGCTGTTGTTATGGAAACCATCGTCTTTTAGAAAGAATGTTGCAACGAGTTGACGGGGTTTAGTTCTAGATGTTTCAGAAGGTTGTAGCCATAGACAGTAAAAGAAAGGTTGTAGCTCGTCTCATTGTAAATCTTGGGTTTGAATTGGCCCTATATTAGCAAACATGCCATAGTTTAGCATTGGTAACTGCATCTGAATAATGTGGATAATTTATAGCCCATGCATAGGCTACCTTTTGTTTCTGTAGGTGTGAC
>NC_085015.1:272500-282500 GCF_963854185.1 Sardina pilchardus | reverse complement strand
ATTATTGCAGAAATAGAGCAACACTTTATCATTAATTATTAATACTTTATTATTGCAGAAATAGAGCAATACTTTATTATTAATTATTAATACTTTATTATTGCAGAAATAGAGCAATACTTTGTACGTTTTTTTGCAGCTGGTTCGTTTAGTCCACATAGTTGCAGTCCGCGTGAGACTAGTTTGTGCACATGCCCAAGACTCCCAAACACAAGAATGATGACTTTGCACTGAAACCCAATACTTGTGATCTTTTCAGCAAGTGGCTGATATTTCAGCAGCTTAATTGGAGTTAAAACGAGTGTCCATGTACAGATCAAAAGAACATCCTATTTCAACAATAGTCACATTCTTTGAATTCTCATCTATAATGGTAATGTCTGGGGTGTTTGGAATATTACAGAAAGTGATATTGTTGGTATTTTCATCACTAAACCAGTCCAGTACAGTGTGGGGTTTGTATATTTTTGTTGTTCTCTCCTGCACTTTTGTGATGCTTTGTGACACCAGCTCCACCAGTCTATCATGCCTTGCTATGTAGAGTCCTTTAAATACGGCATCCATTCAGGACATGTGCGGTGGTCTCATTGTCATGACTATTGGAGTGAAGAATGCAGTTTGGTTCGTAGTTGGATGGGTACCACGTAGCCAGATTTGATCTTGTTGGGAGGACTTGAAGGTTTGACTTGATGGTAAACGTGAGGATTGACACACACACACACACACACACACACACACACACACACACACACACACACACACACACACACACACAGGATAATAAAATGATTATGCTTTCTTTTTATTTTTTATTATGATCTTCATTATTATTATTACTATTATTACTAGGCTATTTGCCCATACTTTTATCTGCTATTACTGTTTGGTTTTTGTTTATGTGAAGCACATTTAAGCTGTGGCACATTTAATCTGCACTCTAGACTAAGATGGGGTTTAAACTGCACCCTAGACAAATCTTAAAGTGCACCCAAGACTAAGCTGTGGTTTAAACTGGACCTTAGACTAAGCTGTGGTTTAAACTGCACCTTAGACTAAGCTGTGGCACTTCTGATCACCAAGGTGGCACAGACGTCTGTGTATCTGCAGAAAAGGAACTGGAACCGTATGGAACTGGAACCGCATGGAACTGGAACCGTATGGAACTGGAACCGTATGGAACTGGAACTGTATGGAACTGGAACCGAATGGAACCGTATGGAACTGGAACTGCATGGAACTGGAACTGTATGGAACTGGAACCGTATGGAAATGGAACTGTATGGAACTGGAACCGTATGGAACTGGAACCGTATGGAAATGGAACTGTATGGAACTGGAACCGTATGGAACTGGAACCGTATGGAAATGGAACTGTATGGAACTGGAACCGTATGGAACTGGAACCGTATGGAACTGGAACTGTATGGAACTGGAACCGTTTGGCAGCTTTTTGCACATACAGCATTGATTTGCAACTACAAAATCTATTTAGAACGGAGATATAACTGTAACGTTATATGATTTGTAATTTAGAACGGAGATATAACTGTAACAGTATATGATTTGTAATTTAGGACGGAGATATAACTGTAAGAGTATGTAATTTAGAACGGAGATATAATTGTTACAGTATATGATTTGTAATTTAGAGCGGAGATATAATTGTTACAGTATATGATTTGTAATTTAGAACGGAGATATAACTGTAACAGTATGTAATTTAGAGCGGAGATATAATTGTTACAGTATATGATTTGTAGCTGTAAAACCGATCAGTGTAGTGAAGTGCATATTTGTAATATTGACAACTGGAGGGTTACCAGCCATTCTCCCTCCATGCATAAACAAACTTTTCCATCATTTTGTTACCCCATCCCAACCTTTTTATATACTGAGAAGGCGTGTGTGCGTGCGTGCGTGCGTGCGTGCGTGCGTACGTGTGTACGTGCGTGCGTGCGTGCATGTGTTCCTTACTTCATATCTTTTTTCTCATGTTGAGGTAAAACTACACATCCCATCATGCAGTCTGGTAGCAGGGCCGCATCAGGATAGCATAGCATCAATAGGGAACGCAGTATAGCCCAGCTGATGGAGCATCAATAGGGAACGCAGTATAGCCCAGCTGATGTAGCATAGCATCAATAGGGAACGCAGTACAGCCCAGCTGATGTAGCATAGCATCAATAAAAAACTACACATCCCATCATGCAGTCTGGTAGCAGGGCCGCATCAGGAGACATCTGGGACGATGTCTCCTAGCATAGCATCAATAGGGAACGCAGTATAGCCCAGCTGATGTAGCATAGCATCAATAGGGAACACAGTATAGCCCAGCTGATGTAGCATAGCATCAATAGGGAACGCAGCATAGCCCAGCTGATGTAGCATCAATAGGGAACGCAGTATAGCCCAGCTGATGTAGCATCAATAGGGAACGCAGTACAGCCCAGCTGATGTAGCATCAATAGGGAACGCAGTACAGCCCAGCTGATGTAGCATCAATAGGGAACGCAGTATAGCCCAGCTGATGTAGCATAGCATCAATAGGGAACGCAGTACAGCCCAGCTGATGTAGCATCAATAGGGAACGCAGTATAGCCCAGCTGATGTAGCATCAATAGGGAACGCAGTACAGCCCAGCTGATGTAGCATAGCATCAATAGGGAACGCAGTATAGCCCAGCTGATGTAGCATAGCATCAATAGGGAACGCAGTATAGCCCAGCTGATGTAGCATCAATAGGGAACGCAGTACAGCCCAGCTGATGTAGCATAGCATCAATAGGGAACGCAGTATAGCCCAGCTGATGTAGCATCAATAGGGAACGCAGTATAGCCCAGCTGATGTAGCATAGCATCAATAGGGAACGCAGTATAGCCCAGCTGATGTAGCATCAATAGGGAACGCAGTATAGCCCAGCTGATGTAGCATCAATAGGGAACGCAGGACAGCCCAGCTGATGTAGCATAGCATCAATAGGGAACGCAGTATAGCCCAGCTGATGTAGCATAGCATCAATAGGGAACGCAGTATAGCCCAGCTGATGTAGCATCAATAGGGAACGCAGTATAGCCCAGCTGATGTAGCATCAATAGGGAACGCAGTATAGCCCAGCTGATGTAGCATAGCATCAATAGGGAACGCAGTATAGCCCAGCTGATGTAGCATAGCATCAATAGGGAACGCAGTATAGCCCAGCTGATGTAGCATAGCATCAATAGGGAACGCAGTACAGCCCAGCTGATGTAGCATCAATAGGGAACGCAGTACAGCCCAGCTGATGTAGCATCACTAGGGAACGCAGTACAGCCCAGCTGATGTAGCATAGCATCAATAGGGAACGCAGTATAGCCCAGCTGATGTAGCATCAATAGGGAACGCAGTATAGCCCAGCTGATGTAGCATAGCATCAATAGGGAACGCAGTATAGCCCAGCTGATGTAGCATAGCATCAATAGGGAACGCAGTATAGCCCAGCTGATGTAGCATTAATAGGGAACGCAGTATAGCCCAGCTGATGTAGCATTAATAGGGAACGCAGTATAGCCCAGCTGATGTAGCATCAATAGGGAACGCAGTATAGCCCAGCTGATGTAGCATAGCATCAATAGGGAACGCAGTACAGCCCAGCTGATGTAGCATAGCATCAATAGGGAACGCAGTATAGCCCAGCTGATGTAGCATAGCATCAATAGGGAACGCAGTATAGCCCAGCTGATGTAGCATAGCATCAATAGGGAACGCAGTATAGCCCAGCTGATGTAGCATCAATAGGGAACGCAGTATAGCCCAGCTGATGTAGCATCAATAGGGAACGCAGTATAGCCCAGCTGATGTAGCATAGCATCAATAGGGAACGCAGTATAGCCCAGCTGATGTAGCATCAATAGGGAACGCAGTATAGCCCAGCTGATGTAGCATCAATAGGGAACGCAGTACAGCCCAGCTGATGTAGCATAGCATCAATAGGGAACGCAGTATAGCCCAGCTGATGTAGCATAGCATCAATAGGGAACGCAGTATAGCCCAGCTGATGTAGCATCAATAGGGAGCCCAGCTGATGTAGCATCAATAGGGAACGCAGTATAGCCCAGCTGATGTAGCATCAATAGGGAACGCAGTATAGCCCAGCTGATGTAGCATCAATAGGGAACGCAGTATAGCCCAGCTGATGTAGCATAGCATCAATAGGGAACGCAGTATAGCCCAGCTGATGTAGCATAGCATCAATAGGGAACGCAGTACAGCCCAGCTGATGTAGCATCAATAGGGAACGCAGTACAGCCCAGCTGATGTAGCATAGCATCAATAGGGAACGCAGTACAGCCCAGCTGATGTAGCTCTCTGCCTGTATTTCAATGATGATGGAACAGGTAGTCCACCTGAAGGTGCCTCTCCGTCTGGTAGGCTACAGTGCCATCTGATATTCTTTTCTAACAGCGACACAGTTGCAAATTCAACACCAAAAGCACTGCAGCTGCATTTACATATTAGGCTACCGGCCTGCAGCCCGCCGGCGCCGCCTACTGGACATGAAGAACACGGCAGCTGCATTTACATATTAAGCTACCGGCCCGCCGGCGCCGCCTACTGGACATGAAGAACACTCCCGTGGCCAAAGCTAGCCGATCCCTGCGCTAGCCGCACACACCCCTGCTGAAAAAAACAGCCTGACCAGCTAAAGGTGGTTTGCTGGTTGACCAGCTTGTTAACCAGCTTATTTGACCACTAGTCCATGGGCCAGATGAGATGTCGGTACCACTCAAGGTGGCAAAGGTTGCTTATACTTTTTGAAAACATACATGTCTGTAGTTAACATTTTTGTATGATAGCCCTTCTGGAGTCACAGCTAAATTAGGGTTATCAGCTGTTAAAGTTACCCTCCCCCATTGAAAAAACACATTTTGACACAGGTGCATATCTTGCTATTGGCCTTTGTTAAAGACATATTTACATATTCTATTGTATTATGTTTGGTATCATTTTGAAGGGGACAATCTGAGCTTTCATTCAAGACCTTTTGTGAACACTTTGGACAAGTACAGCCAACCCTGTAGCTCTTCAAACTTTTAATTACACACATTTTCCTGCCATTCCGCCTAAATCATATTTTTTCTTTTAATCCTGTGGCATCAGGGAGCATCAAAGATACAAAATGCAAACATTGCAATACTGGCATGACTCTAAGGATTCAGAAAATGTATCATTTGCCAATATTATCTCATTCTGAGGGGGTGATATTCAGCCTTATATCAGGCATGGCGTTTTTCGAAGAAAGCAGACCAAACAGTAAGCAGACCAAAGTCAGTAAGATTCACACTCATTTTATACATTTTTTTAAACAATGGGAATACAGCATAATCATTTTACATTCAATTAACAACTAGGAACAACCAACAATAGATTTGACATTTGTCAGGTACTGTGAAAATATCATTGTAGGCCTACAATGGTAATAATACAAACAAAATGATATGATATTAATAAAAGATTATACTACTACTAATAATAATGATAATAATACTAATAATAATACTAAACAGCCTTCAGAACATCAACAGTACTAAAACAGGTCATCATTTTCTGAATCTGACTCCCCAAGTTCAAATGAAGAGTTATTTTCCAAAATGCTATATCCACCATTTTTTATTTTTTTTTATTTTCATGAATTATTTTCTTTAAATAATCTCTTTACTCTCTACTCAATCAAAACAAAACAACTGCAGTTTTTATTGATATTACCTGAAATACACAATTAAATAACATGAATTATTAATGTTTTCCGAAATGGATTTATAGCATTTTGGAAAATAGCTCTTCAATATTGGCTGTGACTCCTCAGCTTTTTGGTTGCTGCAGGTCTGCAACCTACACATGTCTGTGCAGGACAGTCCATTGGATAGGCATGTGCAACCTGGCAGTTTGCATTAACGCACACACTTGCACGAGAGCATCTCCAAAACCACCTCTGGTGCAGGTGGAGAACGCATCCAGTGAATGGCCAACTTGCCATCATTGGCCATCCATCCATGCTGTGTTGGGCTTGGCACCATTGGAGATGTTTGCAGACAGCCCCTCCAGACTGCTGCTTGGTAGTTGGCCCATTCGATGTGCAGGTAAAGACTGTCTTTACATAAAGGCAGCTGGCTTGATTCAATTACTCCCTTTTTGGCACGAAACAGCTGGTGACGCAGTTCATTAATTTTACCTGTGCTGCTATTAGCTACAGTATGTACATGCAACAGGTAAACTCCTCAACTTTCCCAGTTGACTCAGATAATCACTGACTTTGAGCCTGCATTAGATGCATGCAATGCATGCAGTAGCAAACGCGTGTCAGCTTCCTCGTGCATTGAGTGCAATTCTGTTACTTCCTCACACTTCTCCTTTGTCAGCTTGTAACAAGTTTCTTCACAGGTGATGAACAGAATTTTGCCATGCAGCAATTGTCTGTACTGTGGATGTTTCCATTCTTCCACCAGAAACTTGATGAGGCTGCTCTTGTTGGAGGAACTGCAAAGGAATTTCCGCCACTGTCTCACATAGTGTCCACCTACCAAGGTCCCTGTGCTGGAGAGCGGAGTCTGCGCCCTTGTTTACTTGTTCAGCATCTTCGATGGAAGTTTGACGGTAGACATTGCAAACAAAATCTAGCCTCTCACTTTGCGCACCTTCTTGCAGGACTGACATCATCGCTGACTTTGCCACCTGTGCAAAGGTTCTATTGTCGCCATTCATTTTTTGAATAAGTCTCATCCCATCGATGATGCAGGTAGATGGTGTTGGGATGTGTTCTGCTGGAGACACATTCTTTTCGAGTTCTCTAGCAAGTGCAGCTTTGTTTGTTTTTCGTAAAGTGCCATCAGCATTGGGTGAGCAAGAACATCCTTCATATTAAGATTCCTGCTTTCAAGGATCATGTGGCTGAACAGGTTTCTGTCGGCCTTCAGAACAACATCTTGACCTTTCTTTCCATGAGATCTTTTTTTGTTAATATCAGAGAATGTTTTGAGGCGTTGCTTGGTCATCTTGTCAAGGAATTTCAAAGATATTGGGTCCTTTTCTAGTCTTGAATGTTAATATGAAGGATGTTCTTGCTAGAGAACTCGAAAAGAATGTGTCTCCAGCAGAACACATCCCAACACCATCTATCTGCATCATCGATGGGATGAGACTTATTCAAAAAATGAATGGCGACAATAGAACCTTTGCACAGGTGGCAAAGTCAGCAATAATGTCAGTCCTGCAAGAAGGTGCACAAAGTGAGAGGCTAGATTTTGTTTGCAATGTCTACCGTCAAACTTCCATCGAAGATGCTGAACAAGTAAACAAGGGTGCAGACTCCGCTCTCCAGCACAGGGACCTTGGTAGGTGGACACTATGTGAGACAGTGGCGGAAATTCCTTTGCAGTTCCTCCAACAAGAGCAGCCTCATCAAGTTTCTGGTGGAAGAATGGAAACATCCACAGTACAGACAATTGCTGCATGGCAAAATTCTGTTCATCACCTGTGAAGAAACGTGTTACAAGCTGACAAAGGAGAAGTGTGAGGAAGTAACAGAATTGCACTCAATGCACGAGGAAGCTGACACGCGTTTGCTACTGCATGCATTGCATGCATCTAATGCAGGCTCAAAGTCAATGATTATCAATGCTGAAGACACTGATGTCATGGTGCTTTGTCTTGCATTCCAGACAGACATCACCTGTCCTATTTATCAGAAATGTGGAACACAGAATAGCACTCATTTTGTTGACATTGCTAAACTGGTAGGCTCAATTGGATATGGCGTGTGTGATGGCCTAATTGGCCTACACGCCTTCACGGGCTGTGATACCGTCAGTGCATTTGCTGGTCAAGGCAAGTTGAAAGCCCTGAAGATGTTGAAAAAGGACACCTCATACCGAGACACCAACTGGGAAAGTCGTGGAATGTAACTGAGGATCTTTTCCAGAAAATTGAGCAGTTTACCTGTTGCATGTACATACTGTAGCTAATAGCAGCACAGGTAAAATTAATGAACTGCGTTACCAGCTGTTTCGTGCCAAAAAGGGAGTAATTGAATCAAGCCAGCTGCCTTTATGTAAAGACAGTCTTTACCTGCACATCGAATGGGCCAACTACCAAGCAGCAGTCTGGAGGGGCTGTCTGCAAACATCTCCAATGGTGCCAAGCCCAACACAGCATGGATGGATGGCCAATGATGGCAAGTTGGCCATTCACTGGATGCGTTCTCCACCTGCACCAGAGGTGGTTTTGGAGATGCTCTCGTGCAAGTGTGTGCGTTAATGCAAACTGCCAGGTTGCACATGCCTATCCAATGGACTGTCCTGCACAGACATGTGTAGGTTGCAGACCTGCAGCAACCAAAAAGCTGAGGAGTCACAGCCAATATTGAAGAGCTCTTTTCCAAAATGCTATAAATCCATTTCGGAAAACATTAATAATTCATGTTATTTAATTGTGTATTTCAGGTAATATCAATAAAAACTGTAGTTGTTTTGTTTTGATTGAGTAGAGATAAATCAACTGAACATAACCCAATACAGTTCCTCTGAAATTACTTGGAAAACAACATTTAAAAAAAATAATTCATGAAAATAAAAAAAATAAAAAATGGTGGATATAGCGTTTTGGAAAATAACTCTTCATTTGAACTTGGGGAGTCAGATTCAGAAAATGATGACCTGTTTTAGTACTGTTGATGTTCTGAAGGCTGTTTAGTATTATTATCATTATTATTATTAGTAGTATAATCTTTTATTAATATCATATCATTTTGTTTGTATTATTACCATTGTAGGCCTACAATGATATTTTCACAGTACCTGACAAATGTCAAATCTATTGTTGGTTGTTCCTAGTTGTTAATTGAATGTAAAATGATTATGCTGTATTCCCATTGTTTAAAAAAATGTATAAAATGAGTGTGAATCTTACTGACTTTGGTCTGCTTACTGTTTGGTCTGCTTTCTTCGAAAAACGCCATGCCTGATATAAGGCTGAATATCACCCCCTCAGAATGAGATAATATTGGCAAATGATACATTTTCTGAATCCTTAGAGTCATGCCAGTATTGCAATGTTTGCATTTTGTATCTTTGATGCTCCCTGATGCCACAGGATTAAAAGAAAAAATATGATTTAGGCGGAATGGCAGGAAAATGTGTGTAATTAAAAGTTTGAAGAGCTACAGGGTTGGCTGTACTTGTCCAAAGTGTTCACAAAAGGTCTTGAATGAAAGCTCAGATTGTCCCCTTCAAAATGATACCAAACATAATACAATAGAATATGTAAATATGTCTTTAACAAAGGCCAATAGCAAGATATGCACCTGTGTCAAAATGTGTTTTTTCAATGGGGGAGGGTAACTTTAACAGCTGATAACCCTAATTTAGCTGTGACTCCAGAAGGGCTATCATACAAAAATGTTAACTACAGACATGTATGTTTTCAAAAAGTATAAGCAACCTTTGCCACCTTGAGTGGTACCGACATCTCATCTGGCCCATGGACTACACCCTATGATGGTTAACCAGCAAGACCAGCAAAACTCTCACGAAAACAGTAGGCGTTTACAGTAGGCGTTTACAGTAGGCATTTACAGTACAGTAGGCATTTACAGTAGGAGTTTACAGTACAGTAGGTGTTTACAGTAGGCGTTTACAGTACAGTAGGCATTTACAGTAGGCATTTACAGTAGGCATTTACAGTACAGTAGGCATTTACAGTAGGTGTTTACAGTACAGTAGGCGTTTACAGTAGGCATTTACCGTAGGCGTTTACAGTAGGCGTTTACAGTAGGCATTTACAGTACAGTAGGCGTTTACAGTAGGCGTTTACAGTACAGTAGGCGTTTACAGTAGGCATTTACAGTACAGTAGGCATTTACAGTAGGTGTTTACAGTAGGCGTTTACAGTACAGTAGGCGTTTACCGTAGGCATTTACAGTAGGCATTTACAGTACAGTAGGCGTTTACAGTAGGCGTTTACAGGCGTT
>NC_085015.1:255000-270000 GCF_963854185.1 Sardina pilchardus | reverse complement strand
TTGGGTCCCCCGTAGGTTCGGTAGCATCTTGAGATCTGAGCAGCCGGTGTTGGGTCCTCCGTAGGTTCGGTAGCATCTTGAGATCTGAGCAGCCGGTGTTGGGTCCTCCGTAGGTTCGGTAGCATCTGCAGTTCTGAGCAGCTGACTAGGCCATGTCTCATCATGAGGGACACACAACTCAAATGCATGAAATGCTGGAACCCTTTTCTCTTGCAAATGACTGCTGCGGTGTGTTTGGGAGAGTGTGTGTGTGTGTGTGTGTGTGAGAGAGTGTGTGTGTGGTGTGTGTGTGTGAGAGAGTAAGAGCATGTTTGTGTGTGTGTGAGAGAGAGAAAGAGAGAGCGGGAGAGCGTGCACGTGTGTGGATGTGGGAGAGAGAGAGACATTATGAGCATGTTTGTGCGTGTGTGTGTGTGTGTGAGAGAGAGAGAGAGAGAGGGAGCGGGAGAGAGAGATGAGAGAGAGAGGGAGAGAGAGAGAGAGAGAGAGAGAGAGAGAGTCGGGTAGGGGGGATCTCACTCACCACTGGGTCCTTGGTTACCTTGGTTACCTGCATGACCACTGGGTCCTTGGTTACCTTGGTTACCTGTCTGACCACTGGGTCCTTGGTTACCTGCCTGATCACTGGGTCCTTGGTTACCTTGGTTACCTGCCTGACCACTGGGTCCTTGGTTACCTGCCTGACCAAGGCCCCTTATCCCGGACTACTCAGTCTGTCTGAGTGGCCAGATCAGGAAGACTATTGGTTGTTCCAAATGCCAATCTTGATAGTGTATTCATTCATCGAGTAATTCCAAATGAAGCTCCACAACTCCACATGTCCTCTGGGCCATGCAGAGGTGGCCTGGGCTGTCTACTGACTCCAGTTCACTCCACATGTGAACGTTTTTGCATGAGTATGGTGGTGTATTCATGTTTGCGTGAGTATGGTGGTGTGTTCATGTTTGCATGAGTATGGTGGTGTGTTCATGTTTGCATGAGTATGGTGGTGTGTTCATGTTTGCATGAGTATGGTGGTGTGTTCATGTTTGCGTGAGTATGGTGGTGTATTCATGTTTGCATGAGTATGGTGGTGTATTCATGTTTGCATGAGTATGGTGGTGTATTCATGTTTGCATGAGTATGGTAGTGTATTCATGTTTGCATGAGTATGGTAGTGTATTCATGTCTGCGTGAGTATGGTAGTGTATTCATGTTTGCATGAGTATGGTAGTGTATTCATGTCTGCGTGAGTATGGTAGTGTATTCATGTTTGCATGAGTATGGTAGTGTATTCATGTCTGCGTGAGTATGGTGGTGTGTTCATGTTTGCATGAGTATGGTGGTGTGTTCATGTTTGCATGAGTATGGTGGTGTGTTCATGTTTGCGTGAGTATGGTGGTGTATTCATGTTTGCATGAGATGAGCGTAGCCAGAGAGGGTTAATGCGGAGATGCGTTGTGTTGCTCCATCTTGTCAGTAATGAAGGGTTAATGCGGAGATGCGTTGTGTTGCTCCATCTTGTCAGTAATGAAGGGTTAATGCGGAGGTGCGTTGTGTTGCTCCATCTTGTCAGTAATGAAGGATCTTTGGCGTAGCGGAGGCAAGTGTTGATGTTTACAGTCAGCAGCACTCCAATAGAGGCCTCATGTGGGGAGGTCCTGTGAACAGTGGACACACACACACCTGACCTGTGAACAGTGGACACACACACAAGGGCTGAATAGCCAGCTGGTCCTACACCTGACCTGTGAACAGTGGACACACACACAAGGGCTGAATAGCCAGCTGGTCCTACACCTGACCTGTGAACAGTGGACACACACACAAGGGCTGAATAGCCAGCTGGTCCTACACCTGACCTGTGAACAGTGGACACACACACAAGGGCTGAATAGCCAGCTGGTCCTACACCTGACCTGTGAACAGTGGACACACACACAAGGGCTGTATAGCCAGCTGGTCCTACACCTGACCTGTGAACAGTGGACACACACACAAGGGCTGAATAGCCAGCTGGTCCTACACCTGACCTGTGAACAGTGGACACACACACAAGGGCTGAATAGCCAGCTGGTCCTACACCTGACCTGTGAACCTCCCAGGTGAGGCTCTGCCTGTCCTCTTCATCTGTTCCTACACCTGTCCTCTGTACCTGGGTAGTGGGCTGAATAGTCAGGTGGTCCTACACCTAGATAGATAGTAAGTGTGTGTGTGTGTGTGTGATTGATCAATATACTGTATGGTTGTGTGTGTGTGTGTGTGTGTGTGTGTGTGTGTGTGTGTGTGTGTGTGTGTGTGTGTGTGTGTGTGTGTGTGTGTGTGTGATTGATCAATATACTGTATGGTTGTGTGTTGGTGTGTGTGTGTGTGTGTATGGTTGTGTGTGTGTGTGTGTGTATGGTTGTGTGTGTGTGTGTGTCTGATGGTTTTGATGCATTATTGTGTGTGTGTGTGTGTGTGTGTGTGTGTGTGTGTGTGTGTGTGTGTGTGTGTGTGTGATTGATCAATATACTGTATGGTTGTGTGTTGGTGTGTGTGTGTGTGTGTGTGTGTGTGTGTGTGTGTATGTGTCTGATGGTTTTGATGCATTATTGTGTGTGTGTGTGTGATTGATCAAAATACTGTATGGTTGTGTGTTGGTGTGTGTGTGTGTGTGTGTGTGTGTGTGTGTGTGTGTGTGTCTGATGGTTTTGATGCATTATTGTGTGTGTGTGTGTGTGTGATTGATCAATATACTGTATGGATTTCGATTTCATTTTCAGCTGCATTTTCATACAGTAGTGTGTGTGTGTGTGTGTGTGTGTGTGTGTGTGTGTGTGTGTGTGTGTGTGTGTGTGTGTGTGTGTGTGTGTGTGTGTGTGTGTGTGTGTGTGTGTGTGTGTGTGTGTGTGTGTGTGTGTCTGATGGTTTTGATGCATTAGTGTGTGTGTGTGTGTGTGTGTGAATAGCAGGTGTGTCCTGTCGACATGTTGGTACAGATATTGAGAAACCGGCTCAGCCTCATCTGTAACGGCTGGAACCCTGGGTGTGTGTGTGTGTGTGTGCGTGTGTGTGTGTGTGTGTGTGTGTGTGTGTGTGTGTGTGTGTGTTTGTGTGTGTGTTTGTGTTTATGTGTGTGTGTGTGTGTGTGTGTGTGTGTGTTTGTGTTTATGTGTGTGTGTGTGTATGTGTGTGTGTGTGTGTGTGTGTGTGTGTGTGTGTGTGTGTGTGTGTGTGTGTGTGTGTGTGTGTGTGTGTGTTTGTGTATGTACACACACAGAGGACCCTAATGCACACACACTGATGACCCTAATACACATATAAGCTCTCACAGAGGACCCTCTCCTGAAATAGTGCAGTAACTAAAGGTATGATGGATGCTGTTTTGTACGGTGGCCCTGAAGTGCAAAACACAACACAAATAAGACAACACAACACAAATAAGACAACACAACACAAAGAGAGAAATCACGGCCCCAAAGTGCACAACACAACACAAAAAGAGACAACACAACACAAAGAAGAGAAAAAACGGCCTCGAAGTGCACAACACAACGGCAAATCACACAACACAACACAAAAAGAGACAACACAACACAAAAAGAGAAAACACAACGGCAAATCACACAACACAACACAAAAAGAGACAACACAACACAAAAAGAGAAAACACAACGGCAAATCACACAACACAACACAAAAAGAGAAAACACAACGGCAAATCACACAACACAACACAAAAAGAGAAAACACAACGGCAAATCACACAACACAACACAAAAAGAGACAACACAACACAAATAAGACAACACAACACAATTAGAGAAACCTCGGCCCCGAAGTGCACAACACAACGGCAAATCACACAACACAACACAAAAAGAGACAACACAACACAATTAAGAGACAACACGGAATACCTTCGGGCCACATGAATCGTCGCTGGGACACGTACGTAGGCCTACAGCCCGCAGAAAATAGCATGCTGGGTCTTCACATGTCCATAAGAACCCACAGTAATGGAATATCCACGTTGTGTTTTATTCATAATATGTTTGGTGTATAATCCAACTCATACAAAAGCAACAAGTTCGAAACAAATCATCAGAAATCAGGAAGTAGCCTAAAACAGCTTGTAACTCTGTCACCGTTCTAGATACCGTCATATACCATATATGGTCATTTTTTTGTGAGATCCCCCTAGTTACCGTGGTAGCTACCACACATCAGAGCGATGGCTTTGCCCCACATGTCTTTCTGCGACGAGATATTCAAAACCGGAGAAGATCGGGCAAGAGAGCTGTCAATCAGGCTCCCTAGCTTTGAATGACGACAGCACTAGTCAGCCACATGCCTCGTCATTGAAAACCGGATAATGTTGAAGCCAAGGGGTAGACGATTTCAGTGATATGCGACTTTACTTTATAAACCCTAGTAAAGTCCTCGTAACATTCATTAAAAGATTTAAAGAGACATGCAGGCTGAAATAATTCGAAGATTTAATGGTGCATAGGCTACTGACAATAAAACTCTTACACAAGAACCCCTTTGAGTAGAAGCATAATATTGGTGTCAAAAGAAAGCTAATATTCTGGAGATTTTTGGGGAGCCTGATTGACAGCTCTCTTGCCCAATCTCCTCCGGTTTTGAATATCTCGTCGCAGAAAGACATGTGGGGCAAAGCCATCGCTCTGATGTGTGGTAGCTACCACGGTAACTAGGGGGATCTCACAAAAAATTACCATATATGGTATATGACGGTATCTAGAACGGTGACAGAGTTACAAGCTGTTTTACTTCCTGATTTCTGATGATTTGTTTCGAACTTGTTGCTTTTGTATGAGTTGGATTATACACCAAACATATTATGAATAAAACACAACGTGGATATTCCATTACTGTGGGTTCTTATGGACATGTGAAGACCCAGCATGCTATTTTCTGCGGGCTGTAGGCCTACGTACGTGTCCCAGCGACGATTCATGTGGCCCGAAGGTATTCCGTGTTGTCTCTTAATTGTGTTGTGTTGTCTCTTTTTGTGTTGTGTTGTGTGATTTGCCGTTGTGTTGTGCACTTCGGGGCCGAGGTTTCTCTAATTGTGTTGTGTTGTCTTATTTGTGTTGTGTTGTCTCTTTTTGTGTTGTGTTGTGTGATTTGCCGTTGTGTTTTCTCTTTTTGTGTTGTGTTGTGTGATTTGCCGTTGTGTTTTCTCTTTTTGTGTTGTGTTGTCTCTTTTTGTGTTGTGTTGTGTGATTTGCCGTTGTGTTTTCTCTTTTTGTGTTGTGTTGTGTGATTTGCCGTTGTGTTTTCTCTTTTTGTGTTGTGTTTTCTCTTTTTGTGTTGTGTTGTCTCTTTTTGTGTTGTGTTGTGTGATTTGCCGTTGTGTTGTGCACTTCGAGGCCGTTTTTTCTCTTCTTTGTGTTGTGTTGTCTCTTTTTGTGTTGTGTTGTGCACTTTGGGGCCGTGATTTCTCTCTTTGTGTTGTGTTGTCTTATTTGTGTTGTGTTGTCTTATTTGTGTTGTGTTTTGCACTTCAGGGCCACCGTAGTTTTGGTTAGTGAGCTCATAAAGACATACTAACTAAAAGGTGCAGACACACACACACACACACACACACATTGAATATAGTTAACTTTTCATTCAGCCTGTAATTATTACCTCCGCCAAGGAGGTTATGTTTTCATCTGGGACCGCTGTCTGTCTGTCTGTCTGTCTGTCTGTCTGTCTGTCTGTCTGTTGTCTGCAAGATCACTCAAAAAGTGATGGATGGATTTCGATTTCATTTTCAGCTGCATTTTCATACAGTAGTGTGTGTGTGTGTGTGTGTGTGTGTGTGTGTGTGTGTGTGTAGGGCGGTGGTAGTGTAGTGGTTAACCCTTAGACGCATAAGTGGGGTCAAAAATTACCCCAGAGGTTGTTTTTTTGCAGTATCTTCTTAATTGTATTTTTTATTTTCATTTAACCTTCCATGTGTTCCTCAAATAGGTTGTCTTTGACATGAGGCCATTTGCATTTGTGTCTAATTGTTATATTTTCAAGGTAATTTCATGTTTTGTATCAGTACCACCGTTCCGCATACGTGGGGTCCACGTATGACTCCAAGCATTTTTTATGGAATTTCAAAGGTTAACCCTAGGAACCTTTGATTTTTAGTAACTGTGACAGTCAGGTATACATTTACTGTCATTGTGAAGCAGAATTCACCAAGCGCTGGATTGTTCACCCACTAATAGGGAACGTGAGCTGGGTTTAGACCGTCGTGAGGTGCCCTCACTGTCTTAATTAGGACTCTAGATGCCCTCACTGTCTTAATTAGCACTCTAGATGCCTTCACTGTCTTAATTAGGACTCTAGCACCAGAGGTTAGGGCTCTAGATACCCTCACTGTCTTAATTAGGGCTCTAGATGCCCTCACTGTCTTAATTAGCACTCTAGATGCCCTCACTGTCTTAATTAGGGCTCTAGATGCCCTCACTGTCTTAATTAGCACTCTAGATGCCCTCACTGTCTTAATTAGGACTCTAGATGCCCTCACTGTCTTAATTAGGACTCTAGCACCAGAGGTTAGGGCTCTAGATGCCCTCACTGTCTTAATTAGGACTCTAGATGCCCTCACTGTCTTAATTAGGACTCTAGCACCAGAAGTTAGGGCTCTAGATGCCCTCACTGTCTTAATTAGGGCTCTAGATGCCCTCACTGTCTTAATTAGGGCTCTAGATGCCCTTACTGTCTTAATTAGCACTCTAGATGCCCTCACTGTCTTAATTAGGACTCTAGCACCAGAGGTTAGGGCTCTAGATGCCCTCACTGTCTTAATTAGCACTCTAGATGCCCTGACTGTCTTAATTAGCACTCTAGCACCAGAGGTTAGGGCTCTAGATGCCCTCACTGTCTTAATTAGCACTCTAGATGCCCTCACTGTCTTAATTAGGACTCTAGATGCCCTCACTGTCTTAATTAGGACTCTAGCACCAGAGGTTAGGGCTCTAGATACCCTCACTGTCTTAATTAGGGCTCTAGCACCAGAGGTTAGGGCTCTAGATGCCCTCACTGTCTTAATTAGCACTCTAGATGCCCTCACTGTCTTAATTAGGACTCTAGATGCCCTCACTGTCTTAATTAGCACTCTAGATGCCCTCACTGTCTTAATTAGCACTCTAGATACCCTCACTGTCTTAATTAGCACTCTAGATGCCCTCACTGTCTTAATTAGGGCTCTAGATGCCCTCACTGTCTTAATTAGGACTCTAGCACCAGAGGTTAGGGCTCTAGATGCATTCTATGTTCGTTGCTGGTCGTTTGGTCGCTGAACCGCGTCATAGCTCATTACCATAAAGTTAAACCACTTTCAACTTTCTCTAGTCGCTCAAGACGCCCAAAACGCGGCGCCGACGGATTGGTCGCTGCTGGCAGCTGAGAGAAGCCGGCTTCCATTGAAAATGAATGACTTCCGGAATCTTTGGAAGCTCAAGTCGCCCGCGGTGTGAACGCACAGTTAGCGGAACAACCAGCCCTGCAACAGCGGTGAGAAAGGCTCACGATGTAGCCTATTGCCTTAAGCCAATACACGAAGCTGTTTATCGCTGGTGAGAAAGGCTCACGATGTAGCCTATTGCCTTAAGCCAATACACAAAGCTGTGTATCGCTGGTGAACAGAGTGCTTGGTCTTGAGTGAAGTGTCTCTTATGAGGAGAGGCAGGGTTAGGGTTAGGTTTATATATATTTATTTTATATATATATGTGTGTGTATGTGTGTGTGTGTGTGTGTGTGTGTGTGTGTGTGTGTGTGTGTGTGTTTTATAAGTGTGTGTGTAAGTGTGCACAGTATGTGTGTGTGACTGTGTGTGTGTGTGTGTGTGTGTGTGTGTGTTTATAAGTGTGTGTGTGTGTGTGTGTGTGTAATGATAGGGTGAGTATTCTTGGTGCTGAGAGGAACTGTGTGGTCGAAACCCAACATGCTAGGACCTGTCCCTCCCTCTCTCTCTCTCCCTCTCCCTCTCTTTTTCTCCCTCTCTGTCTCTCCCTCTCTCTCCCTCCCTTCTCCTCTCTCCTCGCTCTTTCTCTCTTTATCTCCCTCTCTCTCTCCTTCTCCCTCTCTATCTCTCTTTCCCATTCTCTCTCTCCCTCTCTCTATACCTCCCTCCCTCTCTCTGTCTCCCTCTCTCTTTCTCCCTCTCTGTCTCTCCCTCTCTCTCTCTCTCTCTCCCTCTCTCTTTCTCCCTCTGTCTCTCCCTCCCTCCCTCTCTCCTACATTCCTCTCTCCTCTTTGCATTCCTCTCTTTCTCTCTCTCCCTCTCACTCTCCCTTTACTTTCATCTCTCTCTGTCTGTCTGCCTCTCTCCCTCTCTTCCTCTCTTTCTGACTATCTTCCTCTCTCTCTGACTCTCTTTCTCTCTCTCCCTCCCTCTCTCTCCCGCTCTCTCTCCCTCCCTCTCTCTCCCGCTCTCTCTCTCTCTCCCTTCAGCCCAGCTGGCATCCTGACGTCAATTTGACATCAACAAGTAGTCAAGATTTCGACCAACATGTATGACGTGCATAAATATGCATAATTTCATTATATTTTGTAATGATTTCCTTGTGGTTGTAAAGAGGCCCAACAAAGATATCAATCTAACATGTTTTTTCTGGTCCCTACATCTCAGGTCTATATTATTGACATTAAATCAACATTGATTTGATGTCAGGAAATAAGACGTCAAATTGATGTGAAATTTATGTCAAAACAACGTCTGTTAAAATGTCTGAAAAGGTATATTATTAGCCTACTCATTGTAAATCGACGCGAGTTTTTCAACATCCTGACCCACACAGCAGAGGGTTCCAAAACGGACCCTCTGCGGCGGACTCCGTGCGGATACGCACATCGAAGCGCCCTTTCCAGTCCTAACGGCTCCTTCAGTTTTCAAATTTCTCGTTGATGAAGTGGAAGACGAAACAGCGGCGTCTGAAGGCTCACTGTAAGTATGCTCCTATATGCTTTATTTATGCAGCTACCGAGTCTATCCACTGAAAAAGTACTTCCATAACACAAGTAACCTACTTATCTAGCTTTATTTGCTGATATTATCCGAAGATTTGCTGGTCTGCAGATATTGCTCATATTTACACACCAGCTACGGTCTAGCTGCTAGCTTTCGCAAGCTAATTTAGCCCACTTTAGACAGGGCTAAATCCTGTCCAACTAGGGCTTTGTTACCCTTTTAATGAAAGCTAAACTCAGAACTGAGTTTAAAATGAGCAACGTTTAATTTGGTTTAACGCTAACTTTGTGTTTGTGAACAACAAAAGTTGGCTTGCGTTAGCTAGCGTTAGCTTGTTAGCTAACGATAGCATTAAAGTTACAGGAAAACTAGTTTTTGTTAACGTTATGAAAGCTTAGATGTTGGACTCGGGAGTCTTTAAGAAAACGAAGGCCAATTCGGATGTGTCTAAACATCATTTCTTTCTGGGAGGGAGGCTGATTTCACATTGTTCACCAGTCCGGGATAACGTTAGCTGCTAGCTAATGGTTTTAAATTATGAATGACGTTAGCAGTAGCCTGCTAGTTCTAATAAGGTAGCGCTAACCAGCTGCCGCATGCTCAAACACATACGTCATAGCTCGACATTCTCTGCTGGCAGCAACAAATAGCTTTGGGACTCGTGCTTATATTTTGTACACGTTAGAAACCAGCAAACAGGCCTACTATTCAATCTAAAAAGTCCGGTTTCCAGACGTGTTTCCTGGTGACTTTTTAGATTGAACTGTAGCTGCTAGAGATTACTCTCTAACTTTTACGAAATATAAATGCACAAAGGGCACGAGGCTATTTGTTTTAAATTTTCATGTAGAAATACTGTCGTCTACGAGTTCATTTAATGACATTGAACGTTCCTTGGAGTAAGATTTAACTGAGAAGAGGCAAAATAGAAGAGGCAGTTGTTGACTTCATGTATGTCCTTGCTTTGCCTTGGCACAGACCAGACACTTTGTGGTGAATGTTTAGAATATATGGGAAGAGGAGCTAAAATGATCAGCACCATATTCTGTGGATCCCAATATAATGCATTTTTTAATGGGGTGTATTATTGGTTATGATAAATATTTGGCCATTTCTTTCTGATGATAAACGTAATGCATATTTATGTATCTGTGTTGCAGGTCATTCACAAGTGGCTCCAGTCTGGTTTTGGGGTTCTGCCATCCAAGTAAAGTAAGCTTTACAGTTTTACATTTGATTTATTTGACTTTTGGTCTAAACATTAATAATAAAAAATAACCATATGCCTCTGTAACTGGTGTTACTAGTTCAGGACGAAGTGAAGGTAAATGTCAACATGCTTAAATGCCTTTGTCTGCTGTAATAAAACCTACCCTCTACCTCAAAAGTTCTCTAATGAAATGTACATTTATGTATCTGCGTTACAGGTTATTCACAAGTGGCTCCAGTCTGGTTTGGGGGTCTACGCTTTCTCATCCTGTCCTGCCACCCAAGTGAAGTAAGCTATACAGTTTTACATTTGATTTATTTGACTTTTGGTCTAAACATCAATAATAAAAATAACCATATGCCTCTGTAACTGGTGTTACTAGTTCAGGACGAAGTGAAGGTAAATGTCAACATGCTTAAATGCCTTTGTCTGCTGTAATAAAACCTACCCTCTACCTCAAAAGCTCTCTAATGAAATGTACATTTATGTATCTGCGTTACAGGTTATTCACAAGTGGCTCCAGTCTGGTTTGGGGGTCTACGCTTTCTCATCCTGTCCTGCCACCCAAGTGAAGTAAGCTATACAGTTTTACATTTGATTTATTTGACTTTTGGTCTAAACATTAATAATAAAAATAACCATATGCCTCTGTAACTGGTGTTACTAGTTCAGGACGAAGTGAAGGTAAATGTCAACATGCTTAAATGCCTTTGTCTGCTGTAATAAAACCTACCCTCTACCTCAAAAGCTCTCTAATGAAATGTACATTTATGTATCTGCGTTACAGGTTATTCACAAGTGGCTCCAGTCTGGTTTGGGGGTCTACGCTTTCTCATCCTGTCCTGCCACCCAAGTGAAGTAAGCTATACAGTTTTACATTTGATTTATTTGACTTTTGGTCTAAAAATTAATAATAAAAAATAACCATATGCCTCTGTAACTGGTGTTACTAGTCAGGACGAAGTGAAGGTAAATGTCAACATGCTTAAATTCCTTTGTCTGCTGTAATAAAACCTACCCTCTACCTCAAAGCTCTCTAATGAAATGTACATTTATGTATCTGCGTTACAGGTTATTCACAAGTGGCTCCAGTTTGGTTTGGGGGTCTACACTTTCTCATCCTGTCCTGCCACCCAAGTGAAGTAAGCTAAACAGTTTTACATTTGATTTATTTGACTTTTGGTCTAAACATTAATAATAAAAATAACCATATGCCTCTGTAACTGGTGTTACTAGTTCAGGACGAAGTGAAGGTAAATGTCAACATGCTTAAATGCCTTTGTCTGCTGTAATAAAACCTACCCTCTACCGAAAAGCTCTCTAATGAAATGTACATTTATGTATCTGTGTTACAGGTTATTCACAAGTGGCTCCAGTCTGGTTTGGGGGTCTACGCTTTCTTATCCTGTCCTGAGTGATTCTTGACATTGAAATTATATCAAAATTTGTCAATAAATGTTCATACTTTTGTCATTAATGTTTGATTTCGGATTTATGTTGAATTGACAGCGAAGCTTGATATTGAATGATAGCAAAATAGCATTAAAACATTGTCTTCCTATGCATCAACATCATGACATCTTGACATCAAATAAATGTTGAATTGACATCAAATGCCAACAAAACTTGACATGGAAATGACATCAACATCATGACATCTTGATGTCAAATAAATGTTGAATTGACATCAAAGCCTGATATTGAATGATATCAAAATAGCATCAAAACGTAATCAACCATCATGACATCAAATACATGTTGAATTGACATCAAATCCCGACAAAACATGACATCAAAATAACATCAAAATGACATCAGCAGAGGTCAAAATCTTGACATCAAATTGACATCAGTACATTGACGTCAATATGACTTTCATTCTAGACCTATTTCGTGACGTAATTTTGACGTCAATGTTCGATGTCATATTGATGTCAAATTGATATCAAATGCCCACTGGGAGGTCTGAACAAGTGTTGCTCAATGTTGTTGTTCATGGAATGTACAGCTCTATCAGACATTCAACTCACATACGCACTAACGCACAAACTCACACACACACACACACACACACACACACAAACTCTCTCTCACACACACACACACACACACACACACAACCAGACGCACTAACGCACAAACTCACACACACACCCCCCCCCACACACATACGCACTAACGCACAAACTCACACACACACACACACAACACATAATGCAGATAAGGTGTTGCTAAGGTGTTGCTAAGGTTGGCACGGTGGCTGCTACGCTAAATAAAGCAGTTGCTGTGGTGGTTGGTGGAGCAATCATGTTAAGCCTACCTTACCCTGACAGACTTTGACAAGATTCTTGAAAGATTCTTGAAAGATTGTAGTCTTCTGAGTAAAGTTTGAATGAGGGGCATTAGTTAAAAGACTACAATCTTTCAATTTCCCAAAGCTTGTCAAAGTCTGTCAGTGTAAGGTAGGCTTTAGTTGCTATGGTGGTTGCAATGGTGGTTGGTAGGGCAATCATTAGCTCATTCACTGCCATTGACGTCTTTAAACGTCAATTTAGACACATACGTTGACTGCCATTGACGTCTATAGACGTCAATTGCCTCTTTCAATGGGGAGGGCTCCTGGGTGGGCTTGGGAACGATCTGGCAGAGTTTCAGGCTTGTAAACAGACTGTACTAGCGATCCGAACCGCTAGATGGCAGCAGTGCCATTTGGATGATTAGTATCTGCCTAGAGTGCACAAGTCATGCAGAGACATATAGCAAACACACTGAAGATCGACCACAGTGGATCTAGTTTGCACGCGATGCAGGGAATAAATATGCTTACTTCTTACATCAAGGATGGAAAACACGTGAACGGTATGATCCATTTACATTGGATATTGCTATATAGACTAACAACAAATTTGCTAGTGCTAGCTTGCTAAGTCTACCGTCCTGTTCAGAGTCTATAGCGACCACCACACATGCCCTTGTGATGCCATCCCCTTGTGATGTGTGTGTGTGTGTGTGTGTGTGTGTGTGTGTGTGTGTGTGTGTGTGTGTGTGTGTGTGTGTGTGTGTGTGTGTAGGGTGCCCTGTTGTCTGTTACACTGATGAATCTTGTTGTGTGTGTGTGTTTGTGTAAGGTGCCCTGTTCTCTGTAGTATTAATGACTCTTGATGTGTGTGTGTGTGTGTGTGTGTGTGTGTGTAGGGTGCCCTGTTCTCTGTAGTATTAATGACTCTTGATGTTCCTCACAGGCTTCCATACTCCGAGATGGGCTGGGCTCCACCAATGAGAACCCTCGGCTGGGCTCCACCAATGACAATCCTCGGCCAGTGCTGGAGGGCGGGGCTACAGTGCGGTGGGCGGGGCCAAGAACTCTGCTGCTGCAGCGCACGCACGGAACTCTGGGATACGGATTCACACTCCGTCACTTCATCGTCTACCCACCAGAGTCTGCTCTACGGGTAACACACACACACACACACACACACACACACACACACACACTTCATCGTCTACCCACCAGAGTCTGCTCTACGGGTAACACACACACTCACACACACACACACACACACACTTCATCGTCTACCCACCAGAGTCTGCTCTACGGGTAACACACACACTCACACACACACACACACACACACACACACACACTTCATCGTCTACCCACCAGAGTCTGCTCTACGGGTAACACACACACTCACACACACTCGAAAACACACTCACACACACTTCATCGTCTACCCACCAGAGTCTGCTCTACGGGTAACACACACACTCACACACACTCGAAAACACACTTCATCGTCTACCCACCAGAGTCTGCTCTACGGGTAACACACACACTCACACACACACACACACACACTTCATCGTCTACCCACCAGAGTCTGCTCTACGGGTAACACACACACTCACACACACACACACACACACACACTTCATCGTCTACCCACCAGAGTCTGCTCTACGGGTAACACACACACTCACACACACACACACACACACACACACACACACTTCATCGTCTACCCACCAGAGTCTGCTCTACGGGTAACACACACACTCACACACACACACACACACACTTCATCGTCTACCCACCAGAGTCTGCTCTACGGGTAACACACACACTCACACACACACTCACACACACACACACACTTCATCGTCTACCCACCAGAGTCTGCTCTACGGGTAACACACACACTCACACACACACACACACACACTTCATCGTCTACCCACCAGAGTCTGCTCTACGGGTAACACACACACTCACACACACACACACACACACACTTCATCGTCTACCCACTGGAGTCTGCTCTACGGGTAACACACACACTCACACACACACACACACACACACACTTCATCGTCTACCCACCAGAGTCTGCTCTACGGGTAACACACACACTCACACACACACACACACACACTTCATCGTCTACCCACCAGAGTCTGCTCTGCGGGTAACACACACACACACACACACACACACACACACACACACTCACACACACACACACACACACTTCATCGTCTACCCACCAGAGTCTGCTCTACGGGTAACACACACACACACACACACACACACACACTTCATCGTCTACCCACCAGAGTCTGCTCTGCGGGTAACACACACACTCACACACACACACACACACACACACACACACACACACACACACACACACACACTTCATCGTCTACCCACCAGAGTCTGCTCTACGGGTAACACACACACTCACACTCACACACACACACACTTCATCGTCTACCCACCAGAGTCTGCTCTACGGGTAACACACACACTCACACACACACACACACACACACACACACTTCATCGTC
>NC_085015.1:232500-242500 GCF_963854185.1 Sardina pilchardus | reverse complement strand
CGTTTGTGTGTTCAAGGTGGTCAGCAACTAGAAGGTGTGTGTGTGTGTGGTTGCCTATTCCAGCCTGGTTCCTCCTGACCCTGTCGAAGTGTCCTTGAGCAAGACACTGAACTCCTAACTGCTCCCTGTGTGCATGTTGGTGCAGGTTGGAAGCGTCTGCCATCGGTAAATGTGTGTATGAGTGAGTGTGTGTGTGAGTGAGTGTGTGTATGAGTGAGTGTGTAGCATTACTCAAAGTGCTGTTACTGCATGGAGGATCTACATGAATTAAATTTACCATTCTGCTGGTTGGTGAGTGTTGATTGAGAGTTAGTGTTGATTGAGAGTTGGTGTGTTGATGTTGATTATGAGTTAGTGTGTTGGTGTTGATTGTGAGTTGGTGTGTTGATGTTGATTATGAATTAGTGTGTTAGTGTAGATTGTGAGTTAGTGTGTTGGTATTGTGAGTTAGTGTGTTGGTGTTGATTGTGAGTTAGTGTGTTGGTATTGTGAGTTAGTGTGTTGGTGTTGATTGTTTGTGAGTTTGTGTTGGTCTTGATTGTTTGTGAGTTAGTGTGTTGGTGTTGTGAGTTAGTATGTGGGTGTTGATTGTGAGTTAGTGTTGATTGTGAGTTAGTGTGTTGGTATTTTGAGTAAGTGTGTTGGTGTTGATTGTGAGTTAGTGTGTTGGTGTTGATTGTGAGTTAGTGTGTTAGTGTAGATTGTGAGTTAGTGTGTTGGTGAGTTAGTGTGTTTGTGTTGATTGTGAGTTAGTGTGTTGGTATTGTGAGTTAGTGTGTTGGTGTTGATTGTGAGTTAGTGTGTTAGTGTAGATTGTGAGTTAGTGTGTTGGTGTTGTGAGTTAGGGTGTTGGTGTTGATTGTGAGTTAGTGTGTTGGTGTTGAGTTAGGGTGTTGGTATTGTGAGTTAGCGTGTTGGTATTGTGAGTTAGTGTGTTGGTGTTGTGAGTTAGTGTGTTGGTGTTGTGAGTTAGTGTGTTGGTGTTGAGTTAGTGTGTTGGTATTGTGAGTTAGCGTGTTGGTATTGTGAGTTAGTGTGTTGGTGTTGAGTTAGTGTGTTGGTATTGTGAGTTAGCGTGTTGGTATTGTGAGTTAGTGTGTTGGTGTTGTGAGTTGGTGTGTTGGTGATAGTGAGTTAGTGTGTTAGTGTTGATTGTGAGTTAGTGTGTTGGTGTTGTGAGTTAGGGTGTTGGTGTTGATTGTGAGTTAGTGTGTTGGTGTTGAGTTAGGGTGTTGGTATTGTGAGTTAGCGTGTTGGTATTGTGAGTTAGTGTGTTGGTATTGTGAGTTAGTGTGTTGGTCTTGATTGTGAGTTAGTGTGTTGGTATTGTGAGTTAGTGTGTTGGTATTGTGAGTTAGTGTGTTGGTCTTGATTGTGAGTTAGTGTGTTGGTATTGTGAGTTAGCGTGTTGGTATTGTGAGTCAGTTGGTTGGTGTTGATTGTGAGTTAGTGTGTTGGTGTTGTGAGTTAGTGGTGTTGTGAGTTAGTGTGTTGGTGTTGATTGTGAGTTGGTGTGTTGGTATTGTGAGTTAGTGAGTGGGTGTTTGTGAGTTAGTGTGTGGGTGTTGTTTGTGAGTTAGTGTGTTAGTGTTGATTGTGAGTTAGTGTGTTGGTATTGTGAGTTAGTGTGTTGGTGTTGATTGTGAGTTAGGGTGTTGGTATTGATTGGTTACGAGTTGGTGGTATTGATTTGGAGTGATTTGTGTGTTGGGGTTGTTTGTGAGTTTGTGTGATTGAGAGCAGTCTCTTAGTGGTGTTCGTTTGTGAGTTGGTCAATATGAGTGAGTGGTGTGTTAGTGTTTAGACTTTAAAAAGATTTCAAAAAGATTGTGAAAGACTTCAGCCCCAGACTAGTCGCAGACTATGGTTTTGCAACCACTAGGAATCTTGCATGGTCGCTATTGACAAGACTGATTTCCCATCTTGCACCAGATATCAACAGGAATTATATATGCTTTTTTGATCCTGTGAGGAAAATTTGGTCTCTGCATTTATCCCAGCCCGTGAAATGGTGAAACTCACACAGCACACAGTGAACACACAGTGAGTTGAAGTACACTCTAACCTGGAGCTGCCTGCCACAGCGGCACTCGGGGAGCAGTGAGGGGTTGAGTGCCTTGCTCAAGTGTGTGTGTGTGTGTGTGTGTGTGTGTGTGTGTGTGAGGGGTTGGGTGCCTTGCTCAAGGGCACTGCAAGCTGTGGATGTAGGCATGGGAGAGCAATGCTCAACCACTTCCCCCACCCACATTTGTGAGTTATTGTGGTAGTGTTGTTTGTTTATGAGTTAATGTGTTGGTGTTAATTGTTTCAAGTCAAGTCACTTAAAATACAAGTGCACATTTGAATACAACAGGAGTTGACCCAAAGCGCTTTACATTAGAAGAAGTCAGGTTTGGGCAGGACAGTTGACCCAAAGTGCTCGTGTTTGTGTGTGTGTGTGTGTGTTGTTTGGGCAGGAGGGTTGATAAAAAGGTTGCCCAAGGATACACAGGTCTTGACTAAAACAATGCATAAAATAAGTAGATAGAAAACAATATTATAGGAATAAGAACAACAGAGTAAAACAGGTAAAACAGAGTAAAACTAGAAAATAAAAGTAGTACAAAAGCAAGAGCAAGGTTAAGCGCAATAAATTAAATTAAATATAAGAATAAATAAATTAATTAATGATTGTTTGTGAGTATGTTGGTGTTGATTGTCTGTGAGTTAGTATGTTATTGTTAATTGTGTGTAAGTTAGTGTGTTAGTTGTATTGCACATTAATGTGGCTGCTTTTGAACAATCATAGTCTGAGCGTTGCATTGCGCTTTAATCCTGCAACTTTGTTATTTTCAACATGCCTGCCTTAGTGTTTGTCTATGAGTCATTGTGTTCGTGCTGTTTGTATGAGTCACTGTGTTAGTGTTGTTTGTCTATGAGTTACTGTATGAGTTACTGTGTTAGTGTTGTTTGTCTGAGTTACTGTGTTAGTGTTGTTTGTTTGAGTTACTGTGTTAGTGTTGTTTGTCTATGAGTCATTGTGGTAGTATTGTTTGTGAGTGTTGGTGTTGGACTGGTAGGTAAAGTGTTGGACCGGTAGGTAAGGTGTTGGTGTTGGACCAGTAGGTAAGGTGTTGGTGTTGGTGTTGGACCGGTAGGTAAGGTGTTGGTGTTGGATTGGTAGGTAAGGTGTTGGATCGGTAGGTAAGGTGTTGGTGTTGGTGTAGGATCGGTAGGTAAGGTGTTGGTGTTGGACCGGTAGGTAACGTACTGGTGTTGGACCGGTAGGTAAGGTGTTGGTGTTGGACCGGTAGGTAAGGTGTTGGTGTTGGATCGGTAGGTAAGGTGTTGGTGTTGGTGTTGGATCGGTAGGTAAGGTGTTGGATCGGTAGGTAAGGTGTTGGACCGGTAGGTAAGGTGTTGGTGTTGGATTGGTAGGTAAGGTGTTGGTGTTGGATTGGTAGGTAAGGTATTGGTGTTGGATTGGTAGGTAAGGTGTTGGTGTTGGACCAATAGGTAAGGTGTTGGTGTTGGATCGGTAGGTAAGGTGTTGGTGTTGGTGTTGGATCGGTAGGTAAGGTGTTGGTGTTGGTGTTGGATCGGTAGGTAAGGTGTTGGATCGGTAGGTAAGGTGTTGGTGTTGGTGTTGGATCGGTAGGTAAGGTGTTGGATCGGTAGGTAAGGTGTTGGATTGGTAGGTATTAAGGTGTTGGTGTTGGACCAGTAGGTAAGGTGCTGGATTGGTAGGTAAGGTGTTGGTGTTGGATCGGTAGGTAAGGTGCTGGATTAGTAGGTAAGGTGTTGGTGTTGGATCGGTAGGTAAGGTGTTGGATCGGTAGGTAAGGTGTTGGTGTTGGATCGGTAGGTAAGGTGTTGGTGTTGGTGTTGGACCGGTAGGTAAGGTGTTGGTGTTGGATTGGTAGGTAAAGTGGTGGTGTTGGATCGGTAGGTAAGGTTTTGGATCGGTAGGTAAGGTGTTGGACCGGTAGGTAAGGTGTTGGTGCTGGTGTTGGACCGGTAGGTAAGGTGTTGGTGTTGGATTGGTAGGTAAAGTGTTGGACCGGTAGGTAAAGTGTTGGATCGGTAGGTAAAGTGTTGGATCGGTAGGTAAGGTGTTGGTGTTGGACCGGTAGGTAAGGTGTTGGATTGGTAGGTAAGGTGTTGGTGTTGGTGTTGGATCGGTAGGTAAGGTGTTGGTGTTGGTGTTGGACCAGTAGGTAAGGTGTTGGTGTTGGACCAGTAGGTAAGGTGCTGGTGTTGGACCAGTAGGTAAAGTGTTGGACTTGTGGGTAACCAATAGACTGGAAGACGAAAGCTGGGCAGACACTGTAGGTATCTATAAAGCTGGGCAGACACTGTAGGTAAGGGATAATGTATAGAACGCTGGTCATTATTGGGAAAATACGGACCGACAGGGCGAACCGGACTTGTTTCGCCCTGAAGGTCCTTATTTTCCCGATAATGACCTGCGTTCTATACATTATCCCGCTTATTATATGAAACTTACCACATTGTGTCTTTAGCAATGACTTAGCTACGGTTTCGTGGCTTCCGCTAACAAAACAAATAGTTCGCCACACAGATAGAATGTGACTGTTTTAGAGGTTGCTAGGTAACCTCTTTACTAGCTGTCTTTCACTTTCAACGAAGTTTCAACGCCGAGTGATATGAAAGACCTGAATTAGAAGCACAAACTCCGTTGCCATTGACAGCGGTCATTATTTTTTTCAGAGGTCCTCTATCAAGAAATAATGACCTGTAGAACGTTGGGAAATCCCATTCATGTCAATGGAGCGTTCTACTTGCATTGTGAAGAGCCGTATAATAAGTGTCTATAAAGCTGGGCAGACACTGTACGGTATTCTGCTGCTGCTCATACTGTATGAATGAATTCTCAGGGGCAGCTCACCATTCCTGATCTCACACTATACGATCCGATGCTCGGATGCCATCTGACTGCTCACACTGTATCTGACTGCTCACACTGTACGTCTATACACAACTCGTCATCACACTGTACGTCAATACACAACTCGTCATCACACTGTACGTCCATACACAACTCGTCAGACTCTTGTCCGCTGTCCTGCCATGCTGCTCCATGTTGTCTACTTGTTTTTTCGTCCGTGTCTGTTTTCGTACATGTGTAGTGTGACCGTATCTGTGTTCGCGCATGTGTAGTGTGACCGTATCTGTGTTCGCGCATGTGTAGTGTGACCATATTTGTGTTCGCGCATGTGTAGTGTGACTCGTAACACTGCTTCAAACAGGTTTGATTTTCATCCAATCGATCGGGAGGTGGTCGTGAGGTGGTAATGGCTTCTCGTTACCCCAAGTCTACTACACGATTAGAGACACATGATTGAGCCAAAACTCAGCCGATCCCCAAAGTAGTCTCAAGTCTACTACACGATTAGAGACACACGATTGAGCCAAAACTCAGCCGATCCCCAAAGTAGTCTCAAGTGTCGTGTTAAAACGGGCCAAATGTTAACATGCTCCCTCTCTCTCTCTCTCCCTCTCTTTCTCTCCTCCTCTCTTCTTCTCTCTCTCCTCCTCTCGTATTTTTTCTCTCTCTCTCTCTCTCTCTCTCTCTCTCCCTTTCTCTCCTTCTCTCTGTCCCTCTCTCATAGGCGTATTCTCAGGACGCTCTTTCCTACTCGAGAGGAAATGTTTTGTATTCGGGAGGAGCTCAGCACATCCCAGCCCCGCCCCCACCTTATAGCCACGCCCATCAACACGCCCACATGGGTCAGAAGCAGCAAGAGGGGTGGGGGCTGACGCACACACACTCACACACGCCTCACACACACTCACACTCGCCTCACACACACTCACACTCGCCTCACACACACTCACACACACCTCAGGACAGATGGGGTCGCTGGCCAAGCCCCGCCATTCGGCCTGATGACTGGCTAAGCTCCGCCCCTCGGCCTGATGACTGGACAGATGGGGAGGCGGCCAGAGGACGTTCTTTCTCTGTGGGACACACCCACCATCACCACGGCAACTATCTGTCACCTGCGTCGCCCAGTCCCAGTTGTCACACAGCTAAAGCGCTGAGTGATTGGTACTACACACACTCACAAACACCCTCACAAACCCCCTCACGCTTGCCTTACACACACACACACTCCCACTCATCAAACCTGCCCCCCCGCACACCCCCCGCCCCCCGACACACCCCCCCACGCAGACGCTGCGCCTCACAGGATAGGCTGGGGGAGGGCTGCAGGGGGAGGGGCTACGGCAGCTCCCAGGAGTCTGACTGGTTGTTGTCGTCAGTAAGCCCCGCCCAGAGAAGCTCTGATAGGTGGGGGGCACAGGGGGCGTGGCCTGTCCGCTCACGCTCAGAGTCGCTCCTATTGGACAGAGCACGACCCGCCCCCTCACTGGAGCCGCACCCATTGGACAGACCAGACAGACAGGCTCCGCCCAGGAGTCTTGTTAGCCCCACCCACAGACGAACAACACAACAATCTCACACACCACATCACATACCACAACACACACCACAGCACACACCACAACACACCCCACAACACACACAACACACATCTGGACATTCTGGACACCCCCCCCAACACATGCCCAATAACTATGAGCAGACACCTGGACACTCCTATGTTCAAAGAACCCAACACACTCCACAACACACACCACAACACACTCCCCAACACACTCCTCAACACACTCCTCAACACACACCACATCACACTCCCCAACACACTCCTCAGCATGCACATGGTCAAAGACCTCCTAAAGTTTCAGACACCCGTGAACACACCTCTCCGTACCCAGCCCAACACACAGCAGAGTACACTCACCACCCTCCACTACACACACACCACCCTCCACTACACACACACTCTCCTCTAACGCAGCGCACTCCGCAACACACCGCAGAGCCGCCTCCCCAGCCGAGTCCTGGCCACACCCCCCGACCCCATGACCCCCGACCCCATGACCCCCGACCCCAGCCGAGTCCTGGCCACACCCCCCAACCCCATGACCCCCGACCCCAGCCGAGTCCTGGCCACACCCCCCGACCCCAGCCGAGTCCTGGCCACACCCCCCGACCCCAGCCGAGTCCTGGCCACACCCCCCGACCCCATGACCCCCGACCCCAGCCGAGTCCTGGCCACACCCCCCGACCCCGGAAACCCGCCCCCCAGGTGCGGCGTCGCTCTGAGGGGGAGGAGTCTGAGGGTTACCGTAGCTACAGCCCCTCCTTCTACCACAAGACGGAGCGCATCCTGCAGCACGCCCACTCGTTCCGAGACTCCCCCCACTTTGACGCTCTCGCCTGGGACTCCTCCCACACAGAACACTCCCCTGAAACCGTCGCCCAATCAGATGCTGTGCCCAGCAAGGGGCGGATCCACCTGCTCACCAACCAGGGGGATGCAGTTGAGAAGGAGGCGGAGCAACAACAGGGGATGGTACTAAGACAGGAAGAGGCGGATCTAAGACAGGAAGAGGCGGAGCAACAACAGGAAGTGGTGCTAAGACAGGAAGAGGCAGAGCAACAACAGGAAGTGGTACTAAGACAGAAGCCCGTTGGTGGACGCAAAGCACTCCACGCCCTGCACCTCCCCCCCAACTACATGCTGGACTCTCTCAGCCTATCAGATCCTGCCAACAGCCTTGAACCCGCCCCCAGTTCGGAGCATGCCCAGAACACTAGCCCCGCCCCTGCCCTCATTATTGACCCCGCCCCCCAACACCGGAACACTGGGTCTCACCTGACTGTACAGGACGACAGCCTGGCAACCATTCCATTCATCGGTAAGACACACACACACACACACACACACACACACACACACACACACACACACACACACACACACACACACACACACACACACACATTCTTCTGTGCATTCTCTGTGCCAGATGATGGCAGTGTTAGATAGACCTCTGTATGTAGTACACATAGAAACATGCACACAGACACACACACACACACACACACACACACATCCAGTTCCCTGATCCATTGGCTCCAAGTCCTCCCACACCTCCTGCTCTGTATTTAGTACAGTGGGGAGAACATGTATTTGATACCATGCTTAAAAAGTTGCCTAAAAAGAGGAATATAAAATCATCATTTGACAACTGATCTTAATGCCTTGATTCAAAAAATGGGTATAAATCAAACCGTTAGGACACCAATTTCCTTTGTGATTGAAGAATGTATCGTAAATAAATAATTGTTCTTCTTTAAATGCTAGGGGAAAGGAAGTATTTGACCACCTATAGAACCCTATGGGAATTTAACACATAGAGTTAACATAGGGGCAGGCAGCTTGTTATTTTTGAGGGCCAGCTATTTTATGGATCCAGGATATTATGCATCCTGATAAAGTCCCCTTGGCCGTTGGAATTAAAATAGCCCCACATCATCACATACCCTTCACCATAGCTAGAGATTGGCATGGTGCTTTTTCCAGTAAGCCTATTAGCCTGTTTGATTTGCATTGAGCTCAATGAGCATCAAACAGGCTAATAGGCCTACTGGAAAAAGCACACAAGGCAAGGCAAGGCAATTTATTTATGTAGCGCATTTCATACCCCAGGTAGACACAATGTGCTTTACACAGTCAAGGCATTACCTCAAATATCACATATATAGAACATATCACAGTAATAAAACACACCACAGTAATAGTAATAATAAGAAAAAAGAAAGATTAAAATTATGAATAAAATTAGGTAAAAGCCATTAGAAATGAAAATAAGCATGAACACAATCACAACCACCCTATCTAGCAACCATACACACGCACACATACACAGAGAGAGAGCCTGAAGAATGCTGGAATTGCATGTTGGGACATGTTAAGTATGTGTGTGCGTGTGTGTGTGTGTGCATGTCATGTCAAGTCAAGTCAGCTTTATTGTCAAAACCATATGTTCAGGTTCTACATATATATATATATATAGCCATATGTACAGGTAATATATATATATATATATACTGTATATATAGCCATATGTACAGGTTATATATATATATATATCCATATGTACAGGTTATATATACATATAGCCATATGTACAGGTTATATATACATATAGCCATATGTACAGGTTATATATACATATAGCCATATGTACAGGTTATACTGTATATATATATATATATAGCCATATGTACAGGTTATATATATATTTAGGTTAGGTTTACTTTAGTGTCCCCTCAGGGAAACGCGTCTTGCAGTCAGGTACAGGTTATATACAGTGGGTATAGTAAGTATTCACACCCATGCTAAAGTTGACTAAAAAGAGGAATATAAAATCATCTTTTGAGGATTTATTGTAATGCCTTAATTCAAAAAATGAGTAAAAATCAACCCGTTAAGGACACTAATTTTCTTTGTGATTGAAGAATGTATCATAAATAGATAAATGTTCTTCCTTAAATACAAGTTGCATAAGTATTTGACCCCTATGTTAAATTCCCATAGGAGCAGGAGGATTTTTTATATGTTTTTATTTCTAAAGGCCAGCTATTTCATGGATCCAGGATATTATGCATCCTGATAAAGTTCCCTTGGCCTTTGAAATTAAAATAGCCCCACATCATCACACACCCTTCACCATAGCTAGAGATTGGCATGGTGCTTTTTCCAGTTAGCCTATTAGCCTGTTTGATGCTCATTGAGCTCAATGCAAATCAAACAGCAATATGACATTGCAGGAAGTACCATAAAACAGATATAAAAATGCAGCTATAAAAACAGTGTGCAGCGATGAGACTCCATTTCAGGCGGCAGTGCTGTTAGTTAAAGTTGAAGTGCAACAGTGCCATTCTCATTCAGATCGTCAGAGGGAGGGGGGTGGGGTGGGGTAGTGTGTGTGTGGTGTCTGTGGATGTCTATGTGTGAGGGAGAGAGAGGGAGAATGTGTGTCTGTATTGTAGTGCCTGTGGATGTCTGTGTGTGTGTGTGTGAGGGAGAGAGAGGGAGAACGTGTGTCTGTATTGTAGTGTGTGTGTGTGTGTGTGTGTTTG
>NC_085015.1:220000-230000 GCF_963854185.1 Sardina pilchardus | reverse complement strand
TAAGTAAACATCTCTCTCTCTCACACACACACACACACACACACACACACACACACACACACACCTGTTTTCTACCATCTCTCTGTCTATGTGTCTGTCTATGATCACTCTAATATATAAAAACAGATATGGTCATATACATACTGTATATCAAATTAAATGTTACTCTAACACATAAACGTAGATAATATTTCTGTAATATATCAAATCAGATACGATCTCTCTAATATATACGCAGGGAACATTAGGAGGCGGGTAGTGAAGAGCTCATTAGCATAATATACGCAGGGAACACTAGGAGGCGGGTAGTGTAAGAGCTCATTAGCATAATATACGCAGGGAACACTAGGAGGCGGGTAGTGTAAGAGCTCATTAGCATAATATACGCAGGGAACACTAGGAGGCGGGTAGTGTAAGAGCTCATTAGCATAATATACGCAGGGAACACTAGGAGGCGGGTAGTGTAAGAGCTCATTAGCATAATATACGCAGGGAACACTAGGAGGCGGGTAGTGTAAGAGCTCATTAGCATAATATACGCAGGGAACACTAGGAGGCGGGTAGTGTAAGAGCTCATTAGCATAATATACGCAGGGAACATTAGGAGGCGGGTAGTGAAGAGCTCATTAGCATAATATACGCAGGGAACACTAGGAGGCGGGTAGTGTAAGAGCTCATTAGCATAATATACGCAGGGAACACTAGGAGGCGGGTAGTGTAAGAGCTCATTAGCATAATATATGCAGGGAACATTAGGAGGCGGGTAGTGTCAGAGCTCATTAACATAATATACGCAGGGAACACTAGGAGGCGGGTAGTGTAAGAGCTGGCTAAGTTCAGTGTTCCAAATGTCCAGTTATGAAATTCAGACATGCGGGCCAACCGTATAACATTCGTGTAACATTCGTGTAACATTCGTGTAACCTCTTTATAGGGTTTACAGGTATGTCTGAAAGTGCTTATAGAGTGCAATAGATGTGCTCTTTTTTCTGTGTGTGTGTGTGTGTGTGTGTGTGTGTGTGTGTGTGTGTGTGTGTGTGTGTGCATGCACATGCATATATTTAAGTGTGGAAATGAATATGTGTGAGTGTAGTTTGAAGACGTTCTGATTTGTGTGTGTGTTTATGTCTGTAGGTGAATGTGCGTGTGTGTGTGTGTGTGTGTGTGTGTGTGTGTGTGTTTGCGCGGGGCAGGATCTGGGGGGTTCTGTTACTCTTTCAGGTGATCAATGAAAATTTAACCTTTTAATCTCTTTCTCTCTCTCTGCAGGAGACGGCCAAGGAGGGCAAAGAGTTTCTTCACAGATGGGGTACACACACACGCACACACACACGCACACACACACTCACACACACACACTCACACACACACAGACGCTCACACACACACACACACTGTTAAAGGAGTTCGGTCTAATACTGAACTACTGAGATGTTTGTGCCCGGGGTAGGCCTGGCCGAGGCACTTGATATTACAAACTAACGCTCACTTGGTTGCCCTGCAATAAACAAACATCTTGTAGACCGAAGTTGCCGTTGAATTACAAAGTAGTCCATTTATTTGAATATACCGTCATTCCCATAAAGGCTCCATAATACACAAGTGCCGCGTGCAAGCGTTCAAAAACCCTTTGCCCTTCTGGGTCAAACACCTGCCACCAACATTGCACTTGCTACCTATATACCTGCTGCCAAATTAGACAGGCGCCACCCAGTGTTGCACAAAAACATTGCAATACAATTGCAAACCAGTAATTGGCTCTTACACACACACACACACAGAGATGGGGTAGGTTTCACGATGTGTTGTTGAGATTAGATTAGAAATACCGGTATATTCAATGTAGACCAGCAACACCAACTAAAATTACCAGCTTGAGGTGGTACGACAATCAAAACCAGCTGAATTACCATCATAAGCTGGGTAAACCAGCTGAAGGTATGTTTTCGTGGGAGTTTTGCTGGTCTAGCTGGTCAACCATCATAGGGTGGTCAAACAAGCTGGTTAACAAGCTGGTAAACCAGCAAACCACCTTTAGCTGGTCAGGCTGTTTTTTTCAGCAGGGTTGTTCCGTAGCTCACTAGGTAGCGTTGTATTGTACACCATGAGGCGAGTAGCTCACTAGGTAGCGTTGTATTGTACACCATGAGGCGAGTTCATTCACTAGGTAGCGTTGTATTGTACACCATGAGGCGAGTTCATTCACTAGGTAGCGTTGTATTGTACACCATGAGGCGAGTTCATTCACTAGGTAGCGTTGTATTGTACACCATGAGGCGAGTTCATTCACTAGGTAGCGTTGTATTGTACACCATGAGGCGAGTTCATTCACTAGGTAGCGTTGTATTGTACACCATGAGGCGAGTTCATTCACTAGGTAGTGTTGTATTGTACACCATGAGGCGAGTTCATTCACTAGGTAGCGTTGTATTGTATACCATGAGGCGAGTTCATTCAATACCATGAGGCGAGTTCATTCACTAGGTAGCGTTGTATTGTACACCATGAGGCGAGTAGCTCACTAGGTAGCGTTGTATTGTATACCATGAGGCGAGTTCATTCACTAGGTAGCGTTGTATTGTACACCATGAGGCGAGTTCATTCACTAGGTAGCGTTGTATTGTACACCATGAGGCGAGTAGCTCACTAGGTAGCGTTGTATTGTACACCATGAGGCGAGTTCATTCACTAGGTAGCGTTGTATTGTACACCATGAGGCGAGTAGCTCACTAGGTAGCGTTGTATTGTACACCATGAGGCGAGTAGCTCACTAGGTAGCGTTGTATTGTACACCATGAGGCGAGTTCATTCACTAGGTAGCGTTGTATTGTACACCATGAGGCGAGTTCATTCACTAGGTAGCGTTGTATTGTACACCATGAGGCGAGTTCATTCACTAGGTAGCGTTGTATTGTACACCATGAGGCGAGTTCATTCACTAGGTAGCGTTGTATTGTACACCATGAGGCGAGTTCATTCACTAGGTAGCGTTGTATTGTATACCATGAGGCGAGTTCATTCACTAGGTAGCGTTGTATTGTACACCATGAGGCGAGTTCATTCACTAGGTAGCGTTGTATTGTACACCATGAGGCGAGTTCATTCACTAGGTAGCGTTGTATTGTACACCATGAGGCGAGTTCATTCACTAGGTAGCGTTGTATTGTACACCATGAGGCGAGTTCATTCACTAGGTAGCGTTGTATCGTATACCATGAGGCGAGTAGCTCACTAGGTAGCGTTGTATTGTACACCATGAGGCGAGTAGCTCACTAGGTAGCGTTGTATTGTACACCATGAGGCGAGTTCATTCACTAGGTAGCGTTGTATTGTACACCATGAGGCGAGTTCATTCACTAGGTAGCGTTGTATTGTACACCATGAGGCGAGTAGCTCACTAGGTAGCGTTGTATTGTACACCATGAGGCGAGTTCATTCACTAGGTAGCGTTGTATTGTATACCATGAGGCGAGTAGCTCACTAGGTAGTGTTGTATTTTACACCATGAGGCGAGTTCATTCACTAGGTAGCGTTGTATTGTATACCATGAGGCGAGTTCATTCACTAGGTAGCGTTGTATTGTACACCATGAGGCGAGTAGCTCACTAGGTAGCGTTGTATTGTACACCATGAGGCGAGTTCATTCACTAGGTAGCGTTGTATTGTATACCATGAGGCGAGTAGCTCACTAGGTAGTGTTGTATTTTACACCATGAGGCGAGTTCATTCACTAGGTAGCGTTGTATTGTATACCATGAGGCGAGTAGCTCACTAGGTAGCGTTGTATTGTACACCATGAGGTGAGTAGCTCACTAGGTAGCGTTGTATTGTACACCATGAGGCGAGTTCATTCACTAGGTAGCGTTGTATTGTACACCATGAGGCGAGTTCATTCACTAGGTAGCGTTGTATTGTACACCATGAGGCGAGTTCATTCACTAGGTAGCGTTGTATTGTACACCATGAGGCGAGTTCATTCACTAGGTAGCGTTGTATTGTACACCATGAGGCGAGTTCATTCACTAGGTAGCGTTGTATTGTATACCATGAGGCGAGTAGCTCACTAGGTAGCGTTGTATTGTACACCATGAGGCGAGTTCATTCACTAGGTAGCGTTGTATTGTACACCATGAGGCGAGTAGCTCACTAGGTAGCGTTGTATTGTATACCATGAGGCGAGTTCATTCACTAGGTAGCGTTGTATTGTATACCATGAGGCGAGTTCATTCACTAGGTAGCGTTGTATTGTACACCATGAGGCGAGTAGCTCACTAGGTAGCGTTGTATTGTATACCATGAGGCGAGTTCATTCACTAGGTAGCGTTGTATTGTACACCATGAGGCGAGTTCATTCACTAGGTAGCGTTGTATTGTACACCATGAGGCGAGTAGCTCACTAGGTAGTGTTGTATTGTATACCATGAGGCGAGTTCATTCACTAGGTAGCGTTGTATTGTACACCATGAGGCGAGTTCATTCACTAGGTAGCGTTGTATTGTACACCATGAGGCGAGTAGCTCACTAGGTAGCGTTGTATTGTACACCATGAGGCGAGTTCATTCACTAGGTAGCGTTGTATTGTACACCATGAGGCGAGTTCATTCACTAGGTAGCGTTGTATTGTACACCATGAGGCGAGTTCATTCACTAGGTAGCGTTGTATTGTACACCATGAGGTGAGTAGCTCACTAGGTAGCGTTGTATTGTACACCATGAGGCGAGTAGCTCACTAGGTAGCGTTGTATTGTACACCATGAGGCGAGTAGCTCACTAGGTAGCGTTGTATTGTACACCATGAGGCGAGTAGCTCACTAGGTAGCGTTGTATTGTACACCATGAGGCGAGTTCATTCACTAGGTAGCGTTGTATTGTACACCATGAGGCGAGTTCATTCACTAGGTAGCGTTGTATTGTACACCATGAGGCGAGTAGCTCACTAGGTAGCGTTGTATTGTATACCATGAGGCGAGTTCATTCACTAGGTAGCGTTGTATTGTATACCATGAGGCGAGTAGCTCACTAGGTAGCGTTGTATTGTACACCATGAGGTGAGTAGCTCACTAGGTAGCGTTGTATTGTACACCATGAGGCGAGTTCATTCACTAGGTAGCGTTGTATTGTATACCATGAGGCGAGTTCATTCACTAGGTAGCGTTGTATTGTACACCATGAGGCGAGTAGCTCACTAGGTAGCGTTGTATTGTACACCATGAGGCGAGTAGCTCACTAGGTAGCGTTGTATTGTACACCATGAGGCGAGTAGCTCACTAGGTAGCGTTGTATTGTACACCATGAGGCGAGTAGCTCACTAGGTAGCGTTGTATTGTACACCATGAGGCGAGTTCATTCACTAGGTAGCGTTGTATTGTACACCATGAGGCGAGTTCATTCACTAGGTAGCGTTGTATTGTACACCATGAGGCGAGTTCATTCACTAGGTAGCGTTGTATTGTACACCATGAGGCGAGTTCATTCACTAGGTAGCGTTGTATTGTACACCATGAGGTGAATAGCTCACTAGGTAGCGTTGTATTGTACACCATGAGGCGAGTTCATTCACTAGGTAGCGTTGTATTGTACACCATGAGGCGAGTTCATTCACTAGGTAGCGTTGTATTGTACACCATGAGGCGAGTAGCTCACTAGGTAGCGTTGTATTGTACACCATGAGGCGAGTTCATTCACTAGGTAGCGTTGTATTGTACACCATGAGGCGAGTAGCTCACTAGGTAGCGTTGTATTGTACACCATGAGGCGAGTTCATTCACTAGGTAGCGTTGTATTGTACACCATGAGGCGAGTTCATTCACTAGGTAGCGTTGTATTGTATACCATGAGGCGAGTAGCTCACTAGGTAGCGTTGTATTGTACACCATGAGGCGAGTTCATTCACTAGGTAGCGTTGTATTGTACACCATGAGGTGAGTAGCTCACTAGGTAGCGTTGTATTGTACACCATGAGGTGAGTAGCTCACTAGGTAGCGTTGTATTGTACACCATGAGGTGAGTAGCTCACTAGGTAGCGTTGTATTGTACACCATGAGGCGAGTTCATTCACTAGGTAGCGTTGTATTGTACACCATGAGGCGAGTTCATTCACTAGGTAGCGTTGTATTGTACACCATGAGGCGAGTTCATTCACTAGGTAGCGTTGTATTGTACACCATGAGGCGAGTTCATTCACTAGGTAGCGTTGTATTGTACACCATGAGGCGAGTTCATTCACTAGGTAGCGTTGTATTGTACACCATGAGGCGAGTAGCTCACTAGGTAGCGTTGTATTGTACACCATGAGGCGAGTAGCTCACTAGGTAGCGTTGTATTGTACACCATGAGGCGAGTAGCTCACTAGGTAGCGTTGTATTGTACACCATGAGGCGAGTTCATTCACTAGGTAGCGTTGTATTGTACACCATGAGGCGAGTTCATTCACTAGGTAGCGTTGTATTGTACACCATGAGGCGAGTAGCTCACTAGGTAGCGTTGTATTGTATACCATGAGGCGAGTTCATTCACTAGGTAGCGTTGTATTGTACACCATGAGGCGAGTTCATTCACTAGGTAGCGTTGTATTGTATACCATGAGGCGAGTAGCTCACTAGGTAGCGTTGTATTGTACACCATGAGGCGAGTTCATTCACTAGGTAGCGTTGTATTGTATACCATGAGGCGAGTTCATTCACTAGGTAGCGTTGTATTGTACACCATGAGGCGAGTTCATTCACTAGGTAGCGTTGTATTGTACACCATGAGGCGAGTAGCTCACTAGGTAGCGTTGTATTGTACACCATGAGGCGAGTAGCTCACTAGGTAGCGTTGTATTGTACACCATGAGGCGAGTTCATTCACTAGGTAGCGTTGTATTGTACACCATGAGGCGAGTAGCTCACTAGGTAGCGTTGTATTGTACACCATGAGGCGAGTAGCTCACTAGGTAGCGTTGTATTGTACACCATGAGGCGAGTTCATTCACTAGGTAGCGTTGTATTGTACACCATGAGGCGAGTAGCTCACTAGGTAGCGTTGTATTGTACACCATGAGGCGAGTAGCTCACTAGGTAGCGTTGTATTGTACACCATGAGGCGAGTTCATTCACTAGGTAGCGTTGTATTGTACACCATGAGGCGAGTTCATTCACTAGGTAGCGTTGTATTGTACACCATGAGGCGAGTAGCTCACTAGGTAGCGTTGTATTGTATACCATGAGGCGAGTTCATTCACTAGGTAGCGTTGTATTGTACACCATGAGGCGAGTTCATTCACTAGGTAGCGTTGTATTGTACACCATGAGGCGAGTTCATTCACTAGGTAGCGTTGTATTGTATACCATGAGGCGAGTTCATTCACTAGGTAGCGTTGTATTGTATACCATGAGGCGAGTTCATTCACTAGGTAGCGTTGTATTGTACACCATGAGGCGAGTTCATTCACTAGGTAGCGTTGTATTGTACACCATGAGGCGAGTAGCTCACTAGGTAGTGTTGTATTGTACACCATGAGGCGAGTTCGGGGTCCGACTCCCAATTGAAGCGGTTCAACACGGTGTGAAATCTAGTGCAGTGTAGGATAAACGTAATGTTATCTGTTATCTTCTGAGATGGAGAGAAAACGCAAATAATGAATAGTAATAACGCCAATTTATGCCATACCTTCCCAACTATGCACACACAGCATCCCATAGGCTGTAGGCTGTATTAAAAGCAGAAAAGATGGTCAGCTTGCTTCAGGGCTTAATTCACTTTTGGATTGTTTGGCTAGTGGTAAATGCCGACATTCCTAACCCTGCTCACAAGTGCCACCTGGTGGTTGTTTGGATCATTGCATCTTCGCTTGGGACAAATAATTAAAATACGTGTGATTCATGCGTGAGGTCACGTGAGAATGTGTGTGTAATATGTTGTGTGTGTGCGTGTGTGTAATATGTAATGTGTGAGTGTGTGTAATATGTTGTGTGTGTGTGTGTGTAATATGTAATGTGTGAGTGTGTGTAATATGTTGTGTGTGTGTGTGTGTGTGTGTGTGTGTGTGTGTGTGTGTGTAGTGTACAGGTGGCTCCAAGCGTCACTCGGCTTCAGAACTGGACAGCAACTACAGCGCCACCTGGAGGGAGGGATGGATCAACTACAAGCACATCCAGACCGAGAGGGGGAAGGTACACACACACACACACACATCCAGACCACACACACACACACACACACACATCCAGACCGAGAGGGGGAAGGTACACACACACACACACACACACACACACACACACACACACATCCAGACCGAGAGGGGGAAGGTAAACACACACACACACTCACACATCCAGATCGAGAGGGGTAAGGTACACACACACACACACACACACACACACACATATCCAGACCAAGAGGGGGAAGATACACACACACACACACATCCAGACAGAGAGGGGGAAGGTACACACACACACACACACACACACACACACACACACACACACACAGTCACATCCAGACACACATCCAGACAGAGAGAGGGAAGGTACACGCACACACACACACACACACACACACACACACACACACACACACATCCAGACAGGGAGGGAAGGTACACACACACACACACACACATATCCAGACAGGGAGGGAAGGTACACACACACACACACACACACACAAACACACATCCAGACAGGGAGGGAAGGTACACACACACACACACACACACACACACACACACACACACACATAGACACACACACACACACACACACACAGACACAGACAGGGAGGGTGAGAGAGATGAGAAGGGAAAGAGGTGTGTTTGTGTGAGTAACGTGTGTCAAGTGAGACATAACAGGCTGTCTGTCAATATTTGAATAATTGCTGTGTTGTTTTAATCAGTATCGGTCATTCATGATAAAACAGTTGTGTGTGTGTGTGTATGTGTGTGTATGCATGTGTGTGTGTGCGTGTGTGTGTGTGCGCGTGTGCGTGTGTGTTTGTGGTGTGTGTGTGTGTGTGTGTGCGTCCTGGGTTTTGCAGAAGGTGGGCAGTGCGATGAGACCATGGAGGCGGGTCTATGCTGTTCTGCGCTCCCATTCGCTGTTTCTCTACAAGGACAAACGAGAGGCGGTGCTAGGGACCGGGACCGAGGATGACCAGCCAATCAACATTGCAGGCTGCTTGATTGACATCGCCTACAGCGAAACACGGCGCAAGAACGTGCTGCAACTCAGCACTCAGGACTACAGTGAGCACCTCCTCCAGACCGAGGACCGCGAACAGATGCTGAGCTGGGTCACTAGCATACGGGACAACAGCTGGACTGACAGCCAGGTGTGTGTGTGTGTGTGTGTGTGTGTGTTAAGGGTTTTCATTAACAAGTTGACTAGTCCACTATTATAACCAGCAGTCAGCTATAGTCCACAAAAAATATATTTCTAACAGAATAATAATAAGAAATAATATATATATATATATATATATATATATATATATATACAGAATAACAGAATAACATATATATATATATTCCTAACATAATAAACTCTTTATCTGTGTATCTGTTGCAGGAGCTCTGTTTCGCTAAACAAGCGCTGATCAACAAAAAACTCAATGACTACAGAAAACAGTGGTGAGCTGAACACACACACACACACACACACACAAACACACACACACACACACACACACACTCACACTCTCTCTCTCACACACACACACACACACACACACACACACACACACTGTTATAACACTATGGGTGAGAGAGATGTTTCAAGGCTGATCACGTGTGTGTGTGTGTGTGTGTGTGTGTGTGTGTGTGTGTGTGTGTGTGTGTGTGTGTGTGTGTGTGTGTGTGTGCATGCAGTATCACAGGGAACAGACCGGACTCATCTCCTAGGATCCCCCGGATTCTTCTACCCAAAACTGACTCCGCTGCAGCCCCACGCTCCCCAAAAACAGATGCCAAAGGTGTGTGTGTGTGTGTGTGAGTGTGAGTGTGTGTGTGTGTGTGTGTGTG
>NC_085015.1:210000-212500 GCF_963854185.1 Sardina pilchardus | reverse complement strand
GGACATGGTGACCCACATGCCCGACCGCTACAAGATCGTGGAGACCCTCCTGCAGCACGTGAGACCCACAGCCAATCACAGACTAGCTCTCACATATGATGCTCCCCTATTGGTTGATCTAATGTTTGTCTTCTCCACAGCAAGATTGGTTCTTCAGTGAGGAGCCAGAGAAAGAAGAGAAAGTAAGCCTGCTGCTCCACCCAATCACAACGCTCCAACACCACAACCCAGCCAATCACAGCGCTCCAACCTGCTGCCCCACCCAATCACAACGCTCCAACAACACAACCCACCCAATCACATCGCTCTAACTTCCTGACCCAGCCAACCACATCGCTCTAACTTCCTGTCCCATCCAATCACATCGCTCTAACTTCCTGTCCCACCCAATCACATCGCTCTAACTTCCTGACCCACCCAATCACATCGCTCTAACTTCCTGACCCACCCAATCACATCGCTCTAACTTCCTGTCCCACCCAATCACATCGGTCTAACTTCCTGTCCCCCTTTGTCTCTCAGACGCCAGAGGACACGGAGTCTGTCCAACCCGCCCCCAACATCACCCACCTGCTCTCCAACATCGGACGCACCGCTCACCTGGGAGACGCGTCAGGTGACTCTAAATGTTCTAAATGTAACCGTGGAGACGCTTCAGGTGACTCTAAATGTTCTAAATGTAACCGTGGAGACGCTTCAGGTGACTCTAAAGGCCCCGGTACAGTCCACGCACCCGACTTGTCGTGCGACATGTTGACGTCACGGGGAACGTTGTAACCATGTATACTTGCGCGTGGTAGTCGCGACACAATTTGCAGAAACTGAACAGAGGCACGGTATCCATTGACGTTAATGGCAGTAGCAACTAGCTTCTTTGCTGATATTTCAGACTTAGCTAACTTAACTTAGCTTGCACAACTGAAGGATTAGCCTACCATCTCGTTTATGAGATGAGTTTGTGTAATCTCCCTAAATGGAAAGAGATTTTTTTTTTTTTAGGTCTAGCAGATATCCTTTGGTTGAAAATAAATCTCTTCGTTACCTTTTGCTGGAATGCTTCTGTGCCTTGGTCCTAGTCATTTCCCCCTAATTCCTCCTGTTGCAACTCACTGGTAACTTCGTTAACTTATCCAACGTAGTTCACGACTGTAAACAAATCAGTCCTCCAGGCAACTCTCGCTGCAGCCTAGCCAAGATAACTTCCCACTTCTCAAACTTACTATTATTCAAACTTCATGACTACAGTCTTTTTAAAAATGAATGGGCTTATTTAAGATGTTGGATAGGCTATATGATAATGCCTGAATGTGGTTTATGTGGTTGATGACTGAAGAAGGACAGGGGCTCCGTGAGCTTGGCTTCAATCTCTTCCTAGTTGTCATGCGAGGTTGGCGCGCGCGGCTGATATAAAATGTCCGGTGCGCGACAGGTCGGCGCGCGGCTGAAATGTGGCTTGCGACACAGGAAATTACGTCATTTTGACGTCACATTGTCGCGCGACAGGTCGGGTGCGTCGAGTATACTTATAGCTTAAATGTTCTAAATGTAACCGTGGAGATGCTTCAGGTGACTCTTAATGTTCTAAATGTAACCGTGGAGATTCAGGTAACTCTAAGGCGGGGATCACATTAGCCAGCGGCACGTTTTCCTATTGTTCTCTATGGTTCGCAGCGGACCGGGGACAACACTGGCGTAATGCTAGCGTTGAGCAAACTGAGCGTTGAACTTGGTTCAACTTTGAAGCGCAACGCTCGGCTCATCAATGTCAGTTTTAGAATGTTCAGGTATTTTCACCAATCAGATTCGTCTTAGAACGTAGCAACAAAGATAGCTGTCTCTATAGTGACAGCGTTGAGCGCAGCGTTACTTAACAACAAGATAGAATATTTTGGATTATCATTATGGTCTGGATTATCATTATGGTCTGAGCATTGCGTTATGCTCATAGACAGTAAAAGATATGGACAGAGCTATCACGTAGACGTCAGCAGAGACCGAGGAAGAAAATTTCAACAGGTTTTTTGGTCTACTTCTCTCCTGCGCAGGCTCAGGGGGACGTACATGTGACGTAGGCACGTAGTCTGACCTATGGACCTACATTCGCTGCCCCCTTGGTTATGCTTGGCGCTGGCTAATGTGATCCCTGCCTCAATGTAACCCTGGGGTAGCCCAAGGCCTCAGGCAGAATGGCTCTGATAAGGGACTGAAATGACTGGGTAGGTGATAGGGGTCAAATGAGTCTGGATAAAATGGGGGTGTTGGATAAGTGTTGCATTGCCCCCCCCCCCCCCCCGCCCCAACACTCACTCTCTTCTCTTGCCCCAATACTCTTCTCTTGCCAAAACACTCTTCTCTTGCCCAAACTCTCTTCTCTTGCCCCAATACTCACACTCTTCTCTTGCCCCAACACTCACACTCTTCTCCTGCCCCGACACTCTTCTCTTGCCCCAACACTCACACTCTTCTCTTACCCCAACTCTCTTCTCTTGCCCCAACACTC
>NC_085015.1:192500-200000 GCF_963854185.1 Sardina pilchardus | reverse complement strand
AGAGACGAATGGTGCGCATTTTATCCGCAGATAATTTCTCTGCGCTGAGAACGTTGTAGACAGATATTAGACCTATCCCTGCTGCTGATCTAAAAGCCTAGGCTACATGCCTTAAATTTGTCTTCTAGTCTTCTGCCTACTGTGGTCTAGTCACCAACTGATAATGAACGGATTGAAGTCAAATAAGAATGATTTTTGGCGTGACGTTGCTTGTGTCTGCGTGAGAGCATGAGATTGATGCTGAAATCCTGAGTGTCACGCCGAATGACTGAGAGTTGGCAACCCTTGTGTGGAAATTAAATGAACATAGCTCAAACAAAAATGACCCAAGCTAGCAGAAAAAAACACAACAGGTCCTGTGGATCTATCTCTAAAAGAAATTCTAATCAACGCGTGTCGCCCGCGATATAGCCTAACATAGCGCAAATGAGGGTTATTGACATGAAAATCACTCTAACCGTTTTCATCGAAAACAGTATAGCCTAGGCTATTTAACAGCAACATGAGATCTATTCGTATAATCCACCTATGGAAGTTTGGGCTATATTCTTATGCAGAAAAAATATTTTATCAACGGTGGATGGACAACTTTTTAAAAATGTCTTGCATGTTGCGCTGACACAAGCTTAAACGCACGTCTTTTGTTGTCAGTAGTTTAACACATTTCTGCACATAGGAAGACGGATGCAAGGGAAATATTTTACATTTATTTAATTATTTTAATCACAAAAACGAACATTTGCATCAACTGAAACAGCCCCATGGATAGGCCTACCTATAATGTTCAAAATGTTCAATGCCTTATTGCGCTAATCTGTCCGAGTTCTTTCCTCGAACCTGATTTGTTTTTCTTTCCACAAACACCTCGGTACGCCGGAAATTTGTAGTTTGTTATTTGTTGCAAATCTCCCGACCACTATGTCGACCCGAGACGGCAAGACCAAGACAGTAAGACCAAGACAAGACCGAGGGATCCGAGACCAAGACAAGACCAAGACCAAAGACGGTCGAGACTGTGACAAGACCGAGACCTCGTAAAAGTGGTCTCGAGACCGGTCTCGAGACCAAGACCGGTCTCGAGACATCCCTGCTGAAAAAACCAGCAAGAAACCAGCTTAGGCTGGTAGCTGGTTTTAGCTGGTTTTAGCTGGTCTTTGCCCAAAACACAGCTTTATTGCTGGTCTTTGCTGGTGTAGCTGGTTAGGCCACCAGCTAGACATGCTGGCGTGACCATCTGAGGAAGCTGGTCATGCTGGTGTGACCAGCCTGTCGTTTGGGATACAGCTGGTTTAAGATGGTCATGCTGGTGACCAGCCTGTCCAGCTTGACAAAGATGGTCAAGCTGGTTTTCTAGAATAACCAACATAAGCTGGCGTGGCCAGTAAAAACCAGCAATGTAGACCAGCAACACCAACTAAAATGACCAGCTTAAGGTGGTACGACAATCAAAACCAGCTGAATTACCATCATAAACTGGGTAAACCAGCTGAAGGTGTGTTTTCGCGAGAGTTTTGCTGGTCTAGCTGGTTAACCATCAAAGGGTGGTCAAATAAGCTGGTTAACAAGCTGGTCAACCAGCAAACCACCTTTAGCTGGTCAGGCTGGTTTTTTCAGCAGGGATACAACTCTAGTGTGACCAGCCTGTCGTGTGGGATACAGCTGGTTTAAGATGGTCATGCTGGTGACCAGCCTGCCAAGCTTGTCAGAGATGGTCAAGCTGGTTTTCTAGAATGACCAACATAAGCTGGCATGGCCAGTATAAACCAGCAAAGACCAGCTAAAACCAGCTAAAACCAGCTACCAGCCTAAGCTGGTCTCTTGCTGTTTTTTTCAGCAGGGATGTTGTTTGAGTCTACCATCTGACATTAGCAAGTTAACCCCCTTGGAGTCTGATTTGAAAAACTGTTCCAAACACACATCTCAATCTTTGCTAGTTTGTTTCCTAGAAACATGTAAGTGACACCATTAGAAGCCTTTAATCAACTAGTTTCGAAATAAAAGAGAATGTATCAATGGCACTTTGTAAAACCAATAAAAGAAAATCCTAGGTTTTCATCCCTCTCACCTGCAGCAGGCCCATTCAAAAAAACCATTCAACTTAATTTGCATTTGAAAGAGACACTCACTAAGTGACCCATTTAGTCTGACTTTTTCAAATTTGTAGTAAAACTACATTACATTTTTAAATGTTCTTTTTACTTATATGGAGCCAACACCATTATTTTCAAGGTTCAAACTTCAAAAGTCTTATAGTGTTTTTTTTTTTTACCTTTGACCTTTAACCTTTGAACATTGTTTTTTAAAATAGTTGTATTTACACTGAATTATAATAAAAAGTTATTTAATTACATCCACTTTACTCTCATATAATTATTGTGGAGGACCTGTAGAATATAACCATATGTGCCACTTTTGCATAGATGCTTTAAGTTAGATGAAATACGTAAAAATCTCAATGTATAGCTGACTGCCTCAAAGTGCCTGAAAGGCCCCGGACCTCCAAGTGTTAATGGTAAAACAGTTTATAAAACCAATTGTTATATAACAATTCTGTTATATAACAGTGGATTCTTCTCATTTAAACATTGCAGACTTTCCCTGTGTTTTTACAGCAGTCTTGAATAAGCTGAGTTTTGTTTATTTATATATAGGTAAATGTTTGTTATTTGTTTAGTATATGCCATCAAAAAGAACTCAACAGACAATGTGATATCTAGGTTTCTAATAGCTATGCTCCTAGCGACCTAACAGCTAGCCTACCAGAGGAACAAAATATAAAGGAACAAAATATTTCCACCACTTTCTACTCAGCCACCAGTCAGTCATCTGCACCCCCATGGTTTGGGATAGCCACCAAACGGAACAGGACCAGTCATCTGCACCTCCATGGTTTGGGATAGCCACCAAACGGAACAGGACCATGGTTTGGGATAGCCACCAAACGGAACAGGACCATGGTTTGGGATAGCCAGTCCGAGCTAGTCCTTCCGCAATCTGTATTTGTTTGGAGCTGCTATTTGTTGAGCATTGTATCATTTAAATGTAATGAATCATTTGAATTCTGGCAGAGCCTATTTTTCACGATTGCTTGTATGAATACGGAGGTGATAGAGATTATGTAGCCTGGAGGCCAGCTGAAATTAACCATGTCCACAAAATCCGAGGTGGGGAAATTCACTGTGCACGAGGTCCATTGACAAGCCTCTATAAAAACGTTAGAACTGTGCAGACCAATAGAATCGTCCGCGTGGGTGGGTGGACAGATGAGCCAGGTGCAATCATGTGACCTGAGCCGTCTTTGGCTCCATTGGATTTGGAACACATTATTGTAGCAGTTTTAGAGGAATTCCAGTTTGGGACATACTATTAAAGTATTATGTTACTGTGGGGCATACTATTAAAGTATTATGTTATTGTGGGGCATACTATCTCAGTATTATGTTATTGTAGGGCATACTATCTAAGTACTGTGTTATTGTGGGGCTTACTATTTAATATTATGTTATTGTGGGGCATACTATTTAATATTGTGTTATTGTGGGGCATACTATTAAAGTATTATGTTATTGTAGGGCATACTATTAAAGTATTATGTTATTGTAGGGCATACTATCTCAGTATTGTGTTATTGTGGGGCATACTATTAAAGTATTATGTTATTGTAGGGCTTACTATTTAATAGTATGTTATTTTGGGGCTTACTATTTAATATTATGTTATTGTGGGGCATACTATTTAATATTGTGTTATTGTGGGGCATACTAATTAATAGTATGTTATTTTATTATGTTATTTTTACTGTAGGCTACTATAGCACTTTAAGACTATACAATGGAAGTATGGAACACTGTAGAGGGTGAGAATATTTTAGATATTACAGCACATAGTAGAACGACTGCCCCTTGGGGATCAATAAAGTATCTATCTATCTATCTATCTATCTATCTATCTATCTATCTATCTATCTATCTTCTACTGTATACTTCTTATAGTTTATAGTTTTCCCTAAAGGTGTAAAGGTAATTCGGGAGGTACTGTAAACTGTTTTGAGATAAGGATGGAAGGTTTCAACAAATGAGTTTTTGCAATGTGGAGAACTTGTAGGTGAATGTTGTGTAAAAGTAATTAAACAGGAGATAAGGAGGTGTTGCCGGGGTTATGTCCTTCTTTTAAAAGATTTACTTTTATTGCTTGTTAACGTTCTTCACTTTGACCACGACAGCTGCGTGCACAAGTGTGTTCGTGTGCGCGTTCTTGAGCGTGTGTGTGTGTGTGTGTGTGTGTGTGTGTGTGTGTGTGTGTGTGTGTGTGTGTGTGCGTCTGTGCATGGGCACCCAGAGAGCTGATTTATGTGGGGTGCGAATTGTGTGTGTACAGAGACAGAGACAGAGATACTTTACTTGTTTCTTTTGGCGTCATAGTCACGAATCTTTTTGCACTGAAATAAAGGTCAGATGAAGGAAACTTTCCTCACGAACTTCGTCTTTGATCAACATGAAGATCTTTTGAGGGACTAAGTTTGACTTAAACCAGAGGGCGTCATACACACACACCAAACGAATTTAAACATACGACGCTCGGGTTATAGAAACGGTTTCTGAAGTCACGGCAGTCGTGCGGATCGCCTCGGGATCATGTTTGGGCAAAGCAAGAAATCCAGCACCGCACGAACCGAAGCCAAAGCGTGTGCCGCGAGGATGTTGGAACCTCTCCGACGGTTGGGTAAGAGACCGGGCTACCGCGAGCCTCTAGCGCGCTGCGCCCTGAATGACAGGTCTAATCTGAAATGTTGCTGAACCGGTTGTGTGTGTGTGTGTGTGTGTGTGTGTGTGTGTGTGTGTGTGTGTGTGTGTGTGTGTGTGTGTGTGTGTGTGTGTGTGTGTGTGTGTGTGTGTGTGAACTAGACTTTATTAGACGAACGGGGTTGTTCCCGTAATTGTGCAGTCATGTTCATAGGGATATTTGTGTGTGTGTCCGCGTGCGCGCGCCTGTGCGTAATATGTGTTTTCGTGAGAACGTGTTGAGGCCAGCTGTCTCGTAGACCAACGCAATAAGGCGAGAGTTCACGTGGGATTGAACATAATGTTCGGTGTAGACAACATCTTGACACTCCGCTGCTGATACAAGAGGAGGAGATAATGAGACGATTTGGAGTTTTTAAAGCTTTAACACTTTCCCCTTCCCACGAGTGTACCTGATCATAAACAGTAAACAGTAAGATACTGTAATGATCACAGGTTTGTTTATACGCTAAGATAGGCACTTTCTATTGGATGCATGCATATTTACCAACACACAGAGACACACACACACACACACACACACACACACACACACACACACACACACAGAGAGAGAGAGCTGCAGGTAGCCACCTGTTTTAGATGATTGTTTAGGATCATTTTAAATGTATCACACATGTTTCAGAGGAGCAGACCACCTGAAATAACAATTCAAAACTCACACACTGATCCCTTGGTCACATTAGTTACCAGAGACCAAGGCAAATCGACCAGCTGTCATTCATTTTCAGGCTTGGTTGGCATTCCACTATCTTCCTTCCTTCCGCAATCTAACAAACTAGATAATTTAACAAATTGGATCATTGGATCAATCTAACTAACTAGCTCATAGATCAGTGATCCAATATGGCAATCTAACTAGCTCATAGATCAGTGATCCAATATGCCAATCTAACTCACTAGCTCATAGATCAGTGATCCAATATAGCAATCTAACTAACTAGCTCATAGATCAGTGATCCAATATGCCAATCTAACTAACTAGCTCATAGATCAGTGATCCAATATGGTAATCTAACTAGCTAACTCAAAGATCAGTGATCCAATATAGCAATCTAACTCACTAGCTAGCTCATAGATCAGTGATCCAATATGGTAATCTAACTAGCTAACTCAAAGATCAGTGATCCAATATAGCACTCTAACTCACTAGCTAGCTCATAGATGGCAATATTTCTGTATTCATGGGCTTCATCAGGTCCCTTTCTAACTCACTAGCTAGCTCATAGATGGCAATATTTCTGTATTCATGGGTTTCATCAGGTCCCTTTCTAACTCACTAGCTAGCTCATAGATGGCAATATTTCTGTATTCATGGGCTTCATCAGGTCCCTTTCAGCAGGTGCATGAAATCAAACCTGTGGAAAAGGAGCTGATAAAACCTGTGAATAACCAAAAGCTTTTTGATGTGTGCCAGTTTTTGCTGGTTTTAGCTGGTCTTTGCTGGTCTTTGTTGGTTTTCTGCCCGCTATTGCTGGTGTTTGCTGCTTTTCTGCCTGCTATTGCTGGTGTTTGCTGGTGTAGCTGGTTTCTTGCTGTTTTTTCCGTGACCATCTGAGGAAACTGGTCTTGTGTGTAAGAAAAGCAAAACCAGCTGAATTAGCAGCGTAAGCTGGTAAACCAGGTGGAGTTTTGCTGGTCTAGCTGGTCAACCATCATAAGGTGGTCATACAAGCTGCAAGCTGGTTAGGCTTTTTTTTCAGCAGGGTATCTTTGAAGTTACAAAAACGTGGATTAACTTTTCAGCGTCTGGTAAGAATAAGGACTTCTGTATCTTTGAAATGCTCCTTATAGTTTTAGTGATCTGTTTTATGTGACTATTTAGTGAACGTTCCTGGTCAATTAAATTGAAAAATATTAGCACTATCCACATTCCACAGGCCCTACCCCCCCAACCTCCCTCACACACATCAACATACTCTCTCTCTCTATCTCTCTCTCTCTCATACACACACACACACCCCAATACAGATACTCTCACTCACACACACACACACCCCAATACAGAGATACTCTCACTCACACACACACACCAATACAGATACTCTCACACGCACGCACGCACGCACGCACGCACGCACGCACGCACACACACACACACACACACACACACACACACACACACCAATGCAGATACTTACACACACACACACACACACACACACTGGTTGTTTGTTATTCCACTGTGCATGCTGTGAATGGCTGTGCTGGTTGCTATAGAGATGAAGAATGCAACTGAAACTCATGAACTCTCGGAGCTCTTCTCTTTCCTCTTTTCCCCCTCTCTATCCCTCTCTCTCTTTATTCTTCTCTCTATCCTTCTCTCTCTCTTTATTAATCTCGCTGTATCCCTCTTTCTCTCTTTATCCCTCTCTCTCTTTATTCATCTCTCTCTTTCTCTGTCTCTCTCTTTATCACTCTCTCTATCCCTCTCTCTCTGTATCCCTCTTCTTCTTTCACTCTTTACCGCTCTCTTCTTCTTTCTCTAACTCTTTCTTTATTAACCCATTCATTTATTAACCCGTTCACTAATGTCCATTAATTAACCCGTTCACTAATGTTCATTTATTAACCCCTTCACTAATGTTCATTTATTAACCCGTTCATTTACGTTCATGTATTAGCCCATTCACTTATGTTTATGTCCAAACCCATGTACTCCATTAGGTAATAATGTAGCTATTTCAAGATTAGAGTT
>NC_085015.1:180000-187500 GCF_963854185.1 Sardina pilchardus | reverse complement strand
CCTGACCATAAAACAGAATTTCCATGACCTCTGATATAAAGAAATGGCCAATATTTTAGTGTTTGAAATCCTCGTTGTCCAGCCAACTTTCTTGAAACCGGCATTTCCCGGTATGTTTGCCTAAAGTGACACCATTAGCCAAGATATTGCATTCTAGAATGTTTCACATTTTTAGAACGGGAAATGTTTCGGGCAAAACAAAAACATGAAAGGTGCATCCACACATGAAACGAGAATACACAGCAGATTTTGGCTCATTTACTGTTAATAAAATTCCCTAACCTAACCTCAAGTTGGTCATTTTAGTTGGTGTTGCTGGTCTACATTGCTGTTGTTTTTACTGGCCATGCCAACTTATGTTGGTCATTCTAGAAAACCAGCTTGACCATCTTTGTCAAGCTTGGCTGGCTGTTCACCAGCATGACCATCTTAAACCAGCTGTATCCCACACGACAGGCTGGTCACACCAGCACGACCAGCTTCCTCAGATGGTCATGCCAGCATGTCTAGCTGGTGGCCTAACCAGCTACACCAGTAAAGACCAGCAATAGCTGGAAGAAAACCAGCAAAGACCAGCTAAAACCAACTAAAACCAGCTACCAGCCTAAGCTGGTTTCTTGCTGTTTTTTTCAGCAGGGTAGTGTGTGTGTGTGTGTGTGTGTGTGTGTGTGTGTGTGTGTGTGTGTGCGTGCGTGTTCCTCAGTTAGACTCTGACACACTGACCCTCCTCTCCAACACTAAGACCTCCCCCCCACTAAGAGCCCCCCCCCCCCCCCCCACCCCCCCCCCCCACGTACTTGGAATGTTGGCGTAGCACCAGACTCCCCTCCCCCACTGTGTGTGTGTGTGTGTGTGTATATGGGTATGTGTGTGTGTGTGTGTGTGTGTGTGTGTGTGTGTGTGTAAAGGGAGGCTTAAATTACACCCCCAGTGTCTCAGACACACCATCGATAGTCGCCAAACACACACATACACACACACACAAACACATAAAGTTCATATAAATTTCACATATATTTACTGTATGGGAGAGTGCACATCTTGTGTGTGTGTGTGTGTGTGTGTGTGTGTGTGTGTGTGAACTTATAATGTGTGTGTGAGAGAAAGAGAGAGAGTGCATTTCTTGTGTGTGTGTGTGTGTGTGTGTGTGTGTGTTTGATGAGTGCTGTGGCAGAGACATATTTGGCTGCAGTAAAACATGACCCTTGTGTTACACACACACACCCACACACACGCACACACACACACACACAAAGACAAGACACACACACACACACACACACACACACACACACACACACACACACACACACACAAGTGTGCAATTCCAATTTTAACCGTTGGACCACATGACCACATGGTGTGTCTGAAACACACACACACACACACACACACAGTATAGGGACAGACCCTGAACACACACACACACACACACACACACACACACACACACACACACACACACACACACACACACACACACACACACACACACACACACACACACACACTCAGTATAGGGACAGTACCCCCCCCCCACACACACACATACTCTTAGTATAGGAGCACATACACACACACACACACACACACAGACACACATACTCTCATGCACACATACAACTCACTATAGTAACAGACCCTGACAAACACACACACACACCGACAACTAGTCAAACACACACACACACTCACACACTCCCACAGATAGTAGCTAAACTACTCACACACTCCACCAACAAATGAAGTCTGACCACCACGCACACCCACTGAACTGCCTACACCCCTTTACACCACCCACACCCACTGAACTGCCTTTACTGCTACACCCCTTTACACCACCCACACCCACTGAACTGCCTACACTGCTACACCCCTTTACACCACCCACACCCACTGAACTGCCTACACCCCTTTACACCACCCACACCCACTGAACTGCTTATACTGCTACACCCCTTTACACCACCCACACCCACTGAACTGCCTACACTGCTACACCCCTTTACACCACCCACACCCACTGAACTGCCTACACTTCTACACCCCTTTACACCACCCACACCCACTGAACTGCCTACACTTCTACACCCCTTTACACCACCCACACCCACTGAACTGCTTATACTTCTACACCCCTTTACACCACCCACACCCACTGAACTGCTTATACTGCTACACCCCTTTACACCACCCACACCCACTGAACTGCCTACACTGCTACACCCCTTTACACCACCCACACCCACTGAACTGCCTATACTTCTACACCCCTTTACACCACCCACACCCACTGAACTGCCTACACTGCTACACCCCTTTACACCACCCACACCCACTGAACTGCCTACACCCCTTTACACCACCCACACCCACTGAGCTGCCTACACTTCTACACCCCTTTACACCACCCACACCCACTGAACTGCTTATACTTCTACACCCCTTTACACCACCCACACCCACTGAACTGCCTACACCCCTTTACACCCCTTTACACCACCCACACCCACTGAACTGCTTATACTGCTACACCCCTTTACACCACCCACACCCACTGAACTGCCTACATGCTACACCCCTTTACACCACCCACACCCACTGAACTGCCTACACCCCTTTACACCACCCACACCCACTGAACTGCTTATACTTCTACACCCCTTTACACCACCCACACCCACTGAACTGCTTATACTTCTACACCCCTTTACACCACCCACATGCTGTGTGTGTGTGTGTGTTTGTAATAGCCTATTCTCTTCATGACTCTGTGTGTGTGTGTGTGTGTGTGTGTGTGTGTGTGTGTGTGTGTATGTGTGTGTATGTGATAGCCTATTCTCTTCATGACTCTGTGTCTGTGTGTGTGTGTGTGTGTGTGTGTGTGTGTGTATGTGTGTGTTTGTGATAGCCTATTCTCTTCATGACTCTGTGTGTGTGTGTATGTGTGTGTGTTTGTGATAGCCTATTCTCTTCATGACTCTGTGTGTGTGTGTGTGTGTGTGTGTGTGTGTGTGTGTGTGTGTGTGTGTGTGTGTGTGTGTGTGTGTGTGTGTGTGTGTGTGTATGTGTGTGTGTGTGTGTGTGTGTGTGATTCTCTTCATGACTCTTGGGGGCAGCCGTGGTGTACTGGTTAGCGCATCGGGCTTGTAACCGGAGGGTTGCCGGTTCGATCCCCGACCAGTCCACCACGGCTGAAGTGCCCTTGAGCAAGGCACCTAACCCCTCACTGCTCCCCGAGCGCTGCTGGTTGGGCAGGCAGCTCACTGCTCTGGGTTAGTGTGTGATTCACCTCACTGTGTGTGTGCTGTGTGTGTTCACTAACTCGGTTAAATTGGATTAAATGCAGAGAACTGAATTTCCCTCACGGGATCAAAAGTATATATTCTATTCTATTCTGTGTGTGTGTGTGTGTATGTGATAGCCTATTCTCTTCATGACTCTGTGTGTGTGTATGTGTGTGTGAGAGAGCCTATTCTCTTCATGACTCTGTGTGTGTGTGTGTGTGTGTGTGTGTGTGTGTGTGTGTGTGTGTGTGATAGCCTATTCTCTTCATGACTGTGTGTGTGTGTTTGTGTGTGTGTGAGAGCCTACTCTCTTCATGACTCTGTGTGTGTGTGTGTGTGTGTGTGTGTGTGTGTGTATGTTAGAGCCTATTCTCTTCTTGACTCTGTGTGTGTGTGTGTGTGTGTGTGTGTGTGTGTGTGTGTGTTGCAGTCTGTGTGACGGAGGTGGAGTGTGTGCGTGAGGGCTGCCAGTCGGAGGTTCTGCGTTCTCTGTGTGGTTCCGTGTCGGAGGGCCAGTGCTTCACGCTGGTGTTCCGTGGCCCACGCAAGAGTCTGGACCTGCGCTGCTCCAGCGGCCAGGAGGCGCAGCACTGGGTACGCGGCATACGCACCCTCAAGGAGCGCCTCAGCAACATGACCCAGAAGGACAAGCTCGACCAGTATCCTTCCACCTGGGGGTGTGTGTGTGTGGGGGGGGGGGGGGGTGGGGGGGGGGGGTGTGTGTGTGGGTGAGTGAGTGAGTGAGTGTGGGTGTGTGTGTGTGTGTGTGTGTGGGGGTGTGTGTGGGTGTGGGTGGGTGTGTGTGGGTGTGGGTGTGTGTGTGTGGGTGGGTGGGTGTGTGTGGGTGTGTGTGGGTGTGGGTGTGTGTGTGTGTGTGTGTGGGGGGGGGGGTGTGGGTGTGTGTGTGTGGGGGGGGGGTGTGTGTGGGTGTGTGTGTGTGTGTGTGTGTGTGTGGGTGAGTGGGTGAGTGAGTGAGTGAGTGAGTGAGTGTGTGTGTGTGTGTGTGTGGGGGTGTGGGTGGGTGTGTGAGTGAGTGTTTGGACCTTAACAGTGTCCAGCTGGATCAATGGCTACCTACGGAGGGCCGATCTGAACCAGGACGGGAAGATGACGTATGACGAGGTCCAGCACCTGCTCAAGATGATCAACATCGACCTCAATGAGCAATACGCACGCTCACTCTTCAAGGTGTGTGTGTGTGTGTGTGTGTGTGTGTGTGTGTGTGTGTGTGAGTTCAACAACATTCAACTCAGTATTTTTGACCAGATAGTGATAGCAAGTCCAACTAGGATATAACATGTCCAACTAGGATACAACATGGTGATAGCAAGTCCAAATAGGATATAACATGGTGATAGCAAGTCCAAATAGGATATAACATGGTGATAGCAAGTCCAAATATGATATAACATGGTGATAGCAAGTCCAACTAGGATATAACATGTCCAACTAGGATATAACATGGTGATAGCAAGTCCAACTAGGATATAACATGGTGATAGCAAGTCCAAATATGATATAACATGGTGATAGCAAGTCCAACTAGGATATAACATGTCCAACTAGGATATAACATGGTGATAGCAAGTCCAACTAGGATATAACATGTCCAACTAGTATATAACATGGTGATAGCAAGTCCAACTAGGATATAACATGGTGATAGCAAGTCCAAATATGATATAACATGGTGATAGCAAGTCCAACTAGGATATAACATGTCCAACTAGGATATAACATGGTGATAGCAAGTCCAACTAGGATATAACATGTCCAACTAGGATACATCATGGTGATAGCAAGTCCAACTAGGATATAACATGGTGATAGCAAGTCCAACTAGGATATAACATGTCCAACTAGGATATAACATGTCCAACTAGGATATAACATGGTGATAGCAAGTCCAACTAGGATATAACATGTCCAACTAGGATATAACATGGTGATAGCAAGTCCAACTAGGATATAACATGTCCAACTAGGATATAACATGTCCAACTAGGATATAACATGGTGATAGCAAGTCCAACTAGGATATAACATGTCCAACTAGGAGACAACATGGTGATAGCAAGTCCAACTAGGATATAACATGTCCAACTAGGATATAACATGGTGATAGCAAGTCCAACTAGGATATAACATGTCCAACTAGGATATAACATGTCCAACTAGGATATAACATGGTGATAGCAAGTCCAACTAGGATATAACATGTCCAACTAGGATATAACATGGTGATAGCAAGTCCAACTAGGATATAACATGTCCAACTAGGAGACAACATGGTGATAGCAAGTCCAACTAGGATATAACATGGTGATAGCAAGTCCAACTAGGATATAACATGTCCAACTAGGAGACATCATGGTGATAGCAAGTCCAACTAGGATATAACATGTCCAACTAGGATATAACATGGTGATAGCAAGTCCAACTAGGATATAACAGGTCCAACTAGGATATAACATGTCCAACTAGGATACATCATGGTGATAGCAAGTCCAACTAGGATATAACATGTCCAACTAGGATATAACATGGTGATAACAAGTCCAATTAGGATATAACAGGTCCATCTAGTCTATGTGTGTAATATGTGTGTGTAATGTGTGTTTAATGTGTGTGTGCAATGTGTGTGTGTGTGTGTGTGTGTGTAAAGAGTAAGTGTGTGTGTTTGTGTGTGTGTGTGTGTGTGTATAATGTGTGTGTGTGTGTGTGTGTGTGTGTAGAAGTGTGACCGCTCGTGTAACGGGCGCTTGGACCCAGGGGAGATCGAGGAGTTCTGTCGGGAGATGTGTGTGTGTTTCTAAGTGTGTGTGTGTGTGTGTGTGTGTGTAGAAGTGTGACCGCTCGTGTAACGGGCACTTGGACCCAGGGGAGATCGAGGAGTTCTGTCGGGAGGTGTGTGTGTGTTTCTAAGTGTGTGTGTGTGTGTGTGTGTGTAGAAGTGTGACCGCTCGTGTAACGGGCGCTTGGACCCAGGGGAGATCGAGGAGTTCTGTCGGGAGGTGTGTGTGTGTTTCTAAGTGTGTGTGTGTGTGTGTGTGTGTGTGTGTGTGTGTAGAAGTGTGACCGCTCGTGTAACGGGCGCTTGGACCCAGGGGAGATCGAGGAGTTCTGTCGGGAGCTGCTGCGGAGGCCAGAGCTGGACGCCGTGTTCCGTCGTTACTCTAGCAACGGCTACGCGCTGACCACTGCTGAGCTGCGCGACTTCCTGGGAGACCAAGGAGAGGACGCCTCCCTAGACCACGCCCACCAGCTCATACACACCTTTGAGCTCAACGATTGGGGTAACACACACACACACACACACACACACACACACACACACATCACTAGACCACGCCCACCAGCTCATACACACCTTTGAGCTCAACGACTGGGGTAACACACACACACACACCAGTGGCGATTCTAGAGATTTGTAACAAGGGTGGCCCTAGTGGGGCACTGGTTAATTCAAGGGTGGCATCTAGATAAACAGAAACAGGCTCAACCTGTTAAATAAGCACACATGCATGAGTAAAACCATGCACCAAGCACCATACTCATAAATTGAAGGACAAAGAAGGACAAAGACCATACTCTCACATCAAATGTCTTTGTAATTGGATAAAATGTCGAATACAGTCTTCAGCTCATTTTCAGCTCTGAACAATTTGAGCAAAAGTGGAAGTGTGAAATGTTTTTTTGCCAGTGGTTCTTCACTGGTCTGGTTTTGGAACCCATAATTTCACAAGTTCATAAAGTTGTGACCAACTATATATACATATTTAGCATTCAGGCCAACGAATATGGTGAGGTAGCCTACATAAGACACGCAAAGTGCCTGGCCTATTTGTGTGGAAAATGCAGATGTTTGGCATTACATTTGTGAAGTCTTAACAGTAACTGCTGATATTTCCTCAAAGTACTACTCGACAGGTTTGTCTTTGACAGGGGTGCGTTGTTTCCAAGTGACACTTTAGTTTGGATGGTTTTATGTTCTCATGTGCACCCTACACTGTCTTATTTTGCCCAAGGGTTGCAGCCAACTTGCGTTTCACATGCTATCTTAAAATGATGCATACTTTTATAAAATTAGTTCCCTAACATTATATCTAACATGACCTGTCACATAAACATTGTCTATGTCCATGCCATGGCAAGGGCTGACATAGGCTACGAATAAATTTTATCAAAATAACAGGCCAATGATAGATCTGAT